>NW_027361688.1:52555000-52787500 GCF_039654945.1 Dendrobates tinctorius | reverse complement strand
TATTTCAGAGTGCTGATATAGTGGGAGAAGTCTAGTGACTTCAGGGTTAATTTTGCTATCAGACGTGTTGGACATTATTTTGGTAGGGTTTTTTGGCCGATTGCAGACAGTGGCTTTCCTTTCCTGTCCTTTCTTCTTAGTCGGGCCCCATCGTTTGCTCAGCCTATTTTTCTGCCTGTGTTTGTGTTTTCATCTTGCTTCACAGTCAATACATGTGTGGGGGCTGTGTATTCCTTTGGGTTCTGCTCTGGGGCAGTTAGTTTTCCCTTTTCTTGCTTTAGGTTTATGTAGTCAACCGGCGGTGACGAGGCGTCTAGGAACAACGTAGGAACGCTCCACTGCTACTGTTAGTTGTGGGGTTAAGATCAGGTATCTGCAATCTGCATAGTTACCAACCTCTCTGGTTTTCTGGGACTTAGCTTTTTGTTGTTCCTCCTCGGTGACCCATTCATAACAGGGTGTGTTTAATGAACACTGCTGTAAAGAGTGTGAGTGGTTGAAGGACCTGTGATGAGGACATAGTTATGTGACCCGGTGGAGGTGGCTATGGACTATATAATGTGGCCAGGGTAGGTCACATGTGGTGAATGCAGGGACCCGATTGGTCCGTTTGGAAGGTCTCTTGTGGCTACCTTCTTGACAGCATGTGGACGCTGTGTTTAATGGCTGCCAGTGCCTGAGCGTTCCCTGGAGGGAATGAATGTCTGTAGTATGGAGAAGCAGCCATGAGGAAACCCGGACGTGGGTGAGATAAGTGAGGCTAAGAGAGCCTGTATGCTGGACATTGTAAAACCTGTGTGAACACAGGGTTTACAGAGTGAAGCTCTGTCATGGACGCTATGCCGTTTATATGATCTTTATGTTGCTGGTCATGGTTTATGATGCCTAATAAACCGCATGGACTGGTATTGCTTTATGGCAAATCTGTGCCGGATCTGATTTTGTGGCTGCTGAGCGAGTATCCCGTAACAGAATGACAGCGCTACCTCACTATATATATACAGTATATACTGTATATACATACATACATACATACAGTATACTGCACAAAAAATTAAAGGGAACACTAAACAATACATTGTATTGTTTAGTGTTCCCTTTATTTTTTGGTGCAGTCATATATATATATATATATATATATATATATATATATTCACACTAGGCGCTGCTGATAAGCTGATAAGCCGCTTTGGCTTTACCCAGAAAGAAACGAGAGAGGAAGATGAAACTTTACATTTATTCTACATACTCTCCACTGATGTCAACACACTTCTTACATCGGTACTCCAAGTTCTGTAAGTCTTGAAAAAAGAAGGATTTCGGTTGTGCCTCAAACCAGGCATCCGTAACTGTCATGGCATCAGAAATGGTGTGAAAATTGGTACCCTTGATGTGTTTCTTAAGGTTTGGAATCAGATGATGAGATGAGTCAGAGAGAGCTAGATCTGGTGAATAAGTTGTCTGGTCAACCAGCTGGAAGCCCAGCTCCGCCAGTTTTGCCTTGGTCACTTTTGCAGTGTGAACAGAGGTGTTGTCTGGCAGGAACAAGATTCCTTTGGACAGCTTGCCGCACCTTTTGGCCTTCAGAGTTGCCTTCAATTGGTCCAAAAGTTCAATGTAATAGCTTGCATTGATGGTGCAACCCTTTTGAAGGTAGTCCACTAGCAGCACACCCTGCTTATCCCAGAACACAGACGTCATCACCTTAGTGGCCGATTTTTGCACCCTGATCTTCTTTGGATGAGGAGAACTACTGTGCCTTCACTCTTTTGACTGCTCCTTGGTTTCAGAGCCATACAAATAAATCTAAGTCTCATCCATTGTGACCAGTCGATCCAGGAAGTTCTTATCAGTCTGGAAATGCTGACAAACAGACTGGGAAGTTTTCACTCGCATGCTTTTCTGATCTGCAGTCAAACATTTGGGGACCCACTTTGCAGATAGCTCCTTCCTGTCCAAATGTTCATGGATAATTACACAAACACGTTCACGGGAAATCCCCATGATGTCTGCTATTGCTTTAGCTGAAATTCACTGATTCTCCAGTGAGAGATTGTGCACAGCATCGATGATCTCCGGAACAACAACCACTCTCGGTCGTCCAGGATGTTCCTCATTGTTGGTGCTGAAGTGCTGCTTTTTAAATCAAGCCTGGGCAAGTGATGTCTCTCCACCAGTGTTATTTAACCCCTTCCTTACCGATGACAGAATAGTACGTCATCGGTAAGGATCCCTGTAATGAATGGGTCACCGAGGAGAAAAAAAACAAAACAAGCTAAGTCACAGAAAACCAGAGAGGTTGGTAACTATGCAGATTGCAGATCCTTAATCCTAACCACACAACTAGCAGCAGCCGTGGAGCGTACCTACAATGGTCCTAGACACTTCATCACAGCCGGAGGACTAAATAAGCCTGAAGCAAGAAAAGGGGAAAACTAACTGCCCCAGAGCAGACCCCAAAGGAAAGACAGCCCCCACACATGTATTGACGGTGAAACAAGATGAAAGCACAAATACAGGCAGGAATATAGGCTGAGCAAACGATGGGGCCCAAACTAACTAGAAAGGATAGGAAACGAAAGACACTGTCTGCAATCTGCAAAAAACCCTACAAAAATAATGTCCAACACTTCTCATAGCAAAATTAACCCTGAAGTCACTAGACTTCTCCCACTATATCAGCACTCTGAAATATTCTGAAACAGAGCAAAAGAGGCCAATCTAATAAGGGACAAAAAGCAAATTGGCAAATACAGATAAATAAGAGTGGCAATTTAGCGCAGCCCCAGCCAGGGCTGGCTGACCACACAAAAAGCTGAATAGACCAACAAAATCAGGTGTGAACATTAGCAGAAAAACTTAGCTTTAGATGACTGGAACAGAGCTGAAAACCAAGACCTGACAAGCCAGAAGGAATCACCAGCAACAGAATAGGGCGTCGGCTGTCTTAAATCCAGTCTGAGATTCCTGAGGTCCAATCGTTATCCTCATTAATAGGTGGCAGATCTCTACTGATTAAATCAGCCTCACTACCTCCTGTTACCACCAGAGGGAGCCTGGAAGGAGAACTCACAACTGGTGGACCAGAGAATGATCTCACAACAGTACCCCCCCTTGAGGAGGGGTCACCGAACCCTCATCCACGCCACCAGGCCGATCAGGATGGGCCCGGTGAAAAGCACGAACCAATCTATTGGCATGAATATCAGAGGCAGAGACCCAAGAATTATCCTCCTGGCCATAACCCTTCCATTTGACCAAATACTGGAGTCTCCGTCTAACCAAACGAGAATGAAATATTTTCTCTACCTCATATTCCACATTGCCTTTAACCAATACAGGGTCAGGAGGTGCCGCCACAGGAACTACTGGCTCAACAAACCTCTTCAACAGTGACTTGTGAAATACGTTATGGATTTTGAACGTAACTGGAAGAGCCAATCGAAAAGAAACAGGATTAAGAATCTCCAAAATCTTATAAGGTCCAATAAATATTGGCTTTAATTTTGGAGATGCAACCTTCAAAGGAATATTCTTAGACAACAAAACCATATCACCCACTTTAAACCGGGGACCAATGGTCCTATGCCGGTTGGAAAATCGCTGGGCCTTTTCCTGAGAGAGTGACAACTTATCCACCACTTGGTCCCATATCTGCTGCATTCTCTCAACCACAGTGTCCACACCTGGGCAGGACGAAGATTCCACTTGCCCTGAAGAGAATCGAGGATGAAACCAAAAATTACAGAAAAAGGGTAACATCAAAGTGGCAGAACTAGCTCTATTGTTCAGTGTGAATTCGGCCAAGGGCAAAAATGAGACCCAATCATCCTGATCAGCAGATATAAAACATCTCAAATAAGACTCCAAGGTCTGGTTTGTTCTCTCAGTCTGTCCATTGGTCTGGGGATGAAATGCGGAGGAGAAGGATAACTGAATTCCCAGATTGGAACAAAAGGCTTTCCAGAATCTGGAAACAAACTGGACTCCTCTGTCGGACTCAATGTTCTCAGGAATCCCATGTAACTGAACTACCTGTTGTAAAAACAAGGGCACCAACTCAGTGGAAGATGGCAACTTTGGGAGTGGTACAAGATGGACCATCTTCGAAAATCTATCACAAATCACCCAGATAACAGTCATTCTCTGAGAGACAGGAAGATCAGAAATAAAATCCATTGAGATATGGGTCCTAGGCCTCTTGGGCACCGGCAGGGGCATCAGCAACCCACTTGAACGAGAACAGGGTTTAGACCGAGAACAAGTCCCACAGGACTGTACAAAATTCCTGACGTCACGAGATAAGGCAGGCCACCGAAAAGACCGACTCACCAAATCTCTGGTACCAAAAATACCTGGATGACCAGCCAATGCGGAGCAAAGAATTTCAGACATCACTCTCTTTCTCCACTGGTCAGGAACATACAATTTTCCCATAGGGCAACGCTCAGGTTTATCCTCCTGAAATTCCTCCAGGGCGCGTCTCAAATCGGGCGAAATGGCAGAAAGAACTACCCCCTCATCTAGGATGGTAGTAGGCTCTGTCACATTAAGAGAATCGGCAAAGAAACGCCTAGAAAGGGCGCCTGCCTTAACATTCTTAGTGCCAGGAAGAAAAGAGGCCACAAAATTAAAATGTGTGAAAAACAAGGCCCATCTAGCCTGTCTAGGATTCAAGCATTTGGCCGACTCCAGATAAATCAAATTCTTGTGATTGGTGAGGACCACAACTTGATGTCTAGCTCCCTCCAACCAATGTCTCCACTCCTCAAATGCCCATTTCATGGCCAACAATTCCCGATTCCCCACGTTCTAGTTGCGTTCAGATGGGGAGAACTTTCGAGGAAAGAAGGCACAGGGATTCATCTTAAAAGTCACAGGGTCTTTTTGGGACAAAACAGCCCCTGCAACAATCTCAGAAGCATCTACCTCCACCTGAAATGGAAGTGAGACGTCAGGTTGCCATAAAACTGGAGCTGAAGTAAATCTCTGCTTAAGCTCCTGAAATGCTGAGACAGCCTCAGGAGACCAATTCAGCACATCAGCGCCCTTCTTGGTCAGATCAGTCAGTGGTTTGGCAATACCAGAAAAATTACCTATAAATTTATGATAGAAATTAGCAAAACCGAAAAACTTCTGGAGGGCCTACAAAGAAGTAGGCTGAACCCAATCATAAATGGCCTGTACCTTGGCCGGGTCCATTTCAATAGTCGATGGAGACAAGATAAATCCCAAAAATTAAATCCTCTGTACACCAAAGAGGCATTTTGATCCCTTAACAAACAGGGAATTCTCCCTCAAAATCTGGAACACAGTCCGGACGTGTTCCACATGAGAATCCCAATCACTAGAAAAGATCAAAATATCATCCAGATAGATAATCAAAAACTTATCCACAAAGTCACGGAAAATATCATTCATAAAGGACTGGAAGACAGAAGGGGCATTAGTGAGCCCAAAAGGCATCACCAGGTACTCAAAATGTCCCTCCGGAGTATTAAACGCCTTCTTCCATTCATCCCCATGCTTGATGCAAATAAGATTATACGCCCCCCTGAGGTCAAGCTTAATAAACCAGCAGGCACTCTTAACTCTGGAGAATAAATCAGACATCAGAGGTAACGGGTACTGATATTTAACCGTCATCTTGTTAAGGGAATGATAATCAATACACGGTCTTAATGAACCATCTTTCTTGGCCACAAAAAAAAACAGCACTTAAAGGTGACGAGGATGGTCTAATATGACCCTTCTCCAACGACTCCTTAACATAGGATTGCATAGCATCATGTTCGGGTACTGATAATTTGAAAAGCCGACCCTTGGGAAATTTCCACCCAGGCATCAACTCAATTGCGCAGTCATAACTCCTATGAGGAGGCAAAGACGCAGACTTGCTCTCACTAAATACATCAGAAAAATCGGCTAGATAATCAGGAATATCATGAGACTGAGGAGAGGTGGAGAAAACAGCAGCGTCCCTAAGAACACACCGACAACCCCAACTCACCACAGACCCAGATTTCCAATCCAAATCTTGATTATGAGTTTCCAACCAAGGAAAACCCAGAACAATAGTATCATGCAAATTATGCAGCACCAAACATTTACAATTTTCTTGGTGGTCTGGGGCAACTCGCATTGTCACCTGGGTCCAAAACTGAGGTTTATTCTCCGCCAAAGGAGTAGAATCAATACCCCTCAAAGGAATAGGCGTCTGCAGAGGCGTCATGGAAAAACCACAACGTTTAGCAAAGTCCAAGTCCATCAGATTCAACGCTGCTCCTGAATCCACAAAAGCTTTCGTGGAAAACGTGGATAAGGAGCAGATCAGAGTAATTGCCAAAAGAAACTTAGGTTGTACACTGTCCACAGCAAATGTGTGTGCAAAACGTATCTCTCATTTAGAGCAGACAGAAATAGTATGAGAGATGTCTCCACAGAAAAAACACAGCTTATTATGCCTTCTAAACTCCTGACCTTGCGCCCTAGACAAAACCCCATCACATTGCATAGGTTCAGATGTTTGTTCAAAAGGTGGCAGCGCCTCCCGTGTAGTTTTACGTTCACGTAAACGCCGATCAACTTGAATGGCTAATGACAGAATCATCCAGACCAGAGGGAACAGGAAATCCCACCATAACATCTTTTACGGTCTCTGATAAACCCTTCCGAAAGAGAGCTGCCAATGCACTATCATTCCATGTAGTAAGGACCGCCCACTTTTGGAATTTTTGACAGTATAACTCTGCAGAATCCTGACCCTGGTTTAATGCTAACAGGGTTCTCTCAGCTTGATCAACAGCATTAGGTTCATCATACAACAACCCCAAGGCTTGAAAAAATGCATCCACATTAGTCAGAATAGGATTTTCTGGTGTCAGAGAAAAAGCCCAATCCTGTGGATCGCCGCGCAGCAAGGAGATGACAATTTTATCCTGCTGCACAGAGCTCCCCGATGAGTTAGGCTTCAAGGCAAGAAATAATTTACAATTATTCTTAAAATTCAGAAATTTAGACCGATCCCCAGAAAACACATCAAGAGTAGGGATCTTAGGTTCAGCAGCATGTGACTGAATGAGGTAGGTGGAAATTCCCTGCACTTCAGCAGCAAGTTGCTCCACACGATCAGACAATTGCTTAATCTCCATTAGGAACAAAAAAAATCCTCCTACGGTCCCAAAGAAAAAGAGGAAAAAAATTTAAAAAAAAAAAATTCTGACAATTTTCTTTTTTTTTTTCCTTTTAACAACTCTCTCCTGCTTTTGAGTACCCTAGAATCTGCGGTATGGCTGGTGATTCTGTTATGAATGGGTCACTGAGGAGAAAAAAAACAAAACAAGCTAAGTCACAGAAAACCAGAGAGGTTGGTAACTATGCAGATTGCAGATCCCTGATCCTAACCACACAACTAGCAGCAGCCGTGGAGCGAACCTACAAGGACTAAATAAGCCTGAAGCAAGAAAAGGGGAAAACTAACTGCCCCAGAGCAGACCCCAAAGGAAAGACAGCCCCCACACATGTATTGACGGTGAAACAAGATGAAAGCACAAACACAGGCAGGAAAATAGGCTGAGAAAACGATGGGGCCCAAACTAACTAGAAAGGATAGGAAAGGAAAGACACTGTCTGCAATCTGCAAAAAACCCTACAAAAATAATGTCCAACACTTCTCATAGCAAAATTAACCCTGAAGTCACTAGACTTCTCCCACTATATCAGCACTCTGAAATATTCTGAGACAGAGCAAAAGAGGCCAATCTAATGAGGGACAAAAAGCAAATTGGCAAATACAGATAAATAAGAGTGGCAATTTAGCGCAGCCCCAGCCGGGGCTGGCTGACCACACAAAAAGCTGAATAGACCAACAAAATCTAGTGTGAACATTAGCAGAAAAACTTAGCTTTAGATGTCTGGAACAGAGCTGAAAACCAAGACCTGACAAGTCAGAAGGAATCACCAGCACCAGAATAGGGCGTCGGCTGTCTTAAATCCAGTCTGAGATTCCTGAGGTCCAATCGTCATCCTCATTATCAGGTGGCAGATCTCTACTGATTAAATCAGCCTCACTACCTCCTGTTACCACCAGAGGGAGCCTGGAAGGAGAACTCACAACTGGTGGACCAGAAAATGAATTCACAACAGATCCCCTGCTTTGAGGTGGGCTCCAGTGGTGAGCCCACCTCAAAGCCGCGACATGTCAGCTGTTATGAACAGCTGACATCAGCCCGCAATAGGCGTGAGCGGAATCGCCATCCGCCCGCGCCTATTAACTAGTTAAGTCCCCCTGTCAAAGCTGACAGCTGGCATTTAAATAGCACTTCCGGCCGCCGGGCCGAAAATGAGCTCATCTCCGACCCCCGTCACGTGATTGGGGTCGGCGTCACGTTGCCTGGACAACCACAGGTCTCATAGAGACTTCTATGGTTGCTCCAGGCAGATGGCTTTGAGCGCTGCCCGGTGGTCAGCGCTCAAAGCACAGTAGTAAATCTGCTACATACTGACGATCTGCTCATCGCCCATATGTAGCAGAGCCGATCGGGTTGTGCATGCTTCTAGCCTCCTATGGAGGCTATTGAAGCATGCCAAAAGTAAAAAAAAAAATGTTTAAAAATAAAAAAAATAAAAGTTCAAATCACCCCCTTTCGTCCCAATCAAAATAAAACAATAAAAAAATCCCACATACTCATATTAGGTATCGCCGTGTTCAGAGTCACCCAATCTATCAATAAAAAAAAGCATTAACCCGATCGCTAAACTACGTAGCGAGAAAAAAATTCAAAACGCCAGAATTAAGTTTTTTTGGTCGCCGCGACATTGCATTAAAATGCAATAACGGGCGATCAAAAGAACGTATTTGCACAAAAGTGGTGTCATTGAAAACGTCAGCCCGGCACGCAAAAAATAAGCCCTCACCCGACCCCAGATCACGAAAAAATGAAGGCGCTACAGGTCTCAGAAAATTGCGCAATTTTTTTTTTTTAGCAAACTTTGGAATTTTTTTTCACCACTTAGATAAAAGAGGACATAGACATGTTTGGTGTCTATGAACTCGTAATGACCTGGAGAATCATAACGGCAGGTTAGATTTAGCATCTAGTGAACCTAGCAAAAAAGCCAAGCAAAAAACAAGTGTGGGATTGCACTTTTTTTGCAATTTCACCGCACTTGGAATTTTTTTCCCATTTTCGAGTACACAACATGGTAAAACCAGTGGGGTCATTTAAAAGTACAACTCGTCCCGCAAAAAAATAATCACTCACATGGCCATATTGACGGAAAAATAAAAAAGTTATGGCTCTGGAAAGAATGGGAGCGAAAACTGAAAACAAAAAATAAAAAAGCTCCGGGAGTGAAGGGGTTAATTGTACACACACCTGCAGTAGAGCACAAATGTTGTCCCACTATGGATGATAATAAATGTTGTTTCAATATGGATGACAATGGCACTGGAGTCCGTAATGTTCATTATAGCATGGCTAAACTCTGCTAAACAATCTCTTTATGAACCATGAAAAAGTGAAGGGGGTAAACAAGTTGTGAATATTGACTCTTGAGGCTATTAAGCTAAGTATAAGTGTTTTTGTGTGGCATTGTATATTTGGATCATTGGGTTCTAGGCTATACCTCACTATATATACTGTATATACATGTAAAAAGTTTGGGCACCCCTGGTACAGAATTACCATTTTTGTGAACAGTTAAGCAAGTTGAAGATTAAATGATGTCTAAAAAGCCTAATGTTAAATATGTCACATTTCTTGGTATTTTAGACAAACAAAAGAATATATAGTCATTTTTTACACTTTAAGAATTACAAAAAAGAAAATGAGCCATTGCAAAGGTTTGTTTACCCTGCATGGATAGTACCTAGTAGCACCCACCTTTGAAAGTATCACAGCTTGTAAACACTTTCTGAAGCCAGTCTAGAGTCTTTCAATTTTGGTTTGAGAGATTTTCATCCATTCTTCCTTGGAAAATTCTTCCAGCTCTGTGAGATTCCTGGGTCGTCTTGCATGCACTGCTATTTTGAGGTCTATCCACAGATTTTAAATGATGTTCAGATAAGGGGATGGTGAGGGCCATTGTAAGACCTTTTGAAATAATCTATTGTGGATTTTGACATATGTTTAGGATCATTATCCATTTGTAGAAGCCATCCTCTTCAACTTCGGGTTTTTCCAGATGGTGTTGTTTACATGAAAAATTTGTTGAAATTACTTGGCTGCAACACAACCTCAAAACATAATTGATCCACCCTCGTGCTTTATGGTTTGCGAGATGTACATTTCCTGAAATTCTGTGCTCTTTTTTGCCTCCACACATACCGTATTTTTCGGACCATAAGACGCACCCCAATTTTCAGTAGGAAAATAGGGGAAAAAAAATAATGTGTCAAATGGGGGTCCGTCTTACAGTCCGAATTCAGCTTACCTGGGAAGGGATCCGGCACAGGTGGAGAAGTAGTCACAGGGGTCATTCAGTGGTCCAGGCTCGTGCGGTGGCGGCTCTGTGCTGGGGCAGGTTGGTTGTGCTGGGGCAGCTGTGCTGGGGTAGGGGCAGCTGTGCTGGGGCAGGGGCAGCTGTGCTGGGGCAGCAGTGCTGGGGCAGGGGCAGCAGTGCTGAGGCAGGGGCAGCTGTACTGGGGCAGGGGCAGCAGTGCTGGGGCTGGGGCAGCTGTGCTGAAGCAGGGGCAGCTGTGCTGGGGCAGGGGCAGCTGTGCTGGGGCAGGGGCAGCAGTTCTGAGGCAGGGGCAGCTGCGCTGGGGCAGGGGCAGCAGTGCTGGGGCAGCTGTGCTGAGGCAGGGGCAGCTGTGCTGGGGCAGGGGCAGCAGTGCTGGGGCTGGGGCAGCTGTGCTGGGGCAGGGGCAGCAGTGCTGGGGCAGGGGCAGCAGTGCTGGGGCTGGGGCAGCAGTGCTGGCGATGGGGCAGGTGGGCTCTGCGGTGGTGGCAGCGGGTGGTGCTCTGCGGTGTGGTGGTGGCAGCGGGCTGTACTCCGGTGCAGGTGCGGTGGCTCCGCCAGCATTTGTTCGCAGCCCGGAGGCCACCGCACTTCCCTTGCTGGCCGCCGCCATGTTGCGGTGGCCTCTGGGAGCATGGACGCCGGAAAGATGGCCGCCGGTCCGGGGACGGCGCATGCACGGGATCAGATCTCGTCCCGAGATCTCGGGGGACGAGATTCAAATCTCGGCAACGAGATCTCGTCCCCCCGAGATCTCGGGACGAGATCTGAAGCTGCGCATGCGCCGTCCCCGGACCGGCGGCCATCTTCCCGGTGTCCATGCTCCCGGAGGCCACCGCAACATGGCGGTGGCCAGCAAGGGAAGTGCGGTGGCCTCCGGGCTGCGAAGAAATGCCGGCGGAGCCGCCGCCCCTGCACCGGAGCACAGCCCGCTGCCACCACTGCACCGCAGAGCTCCGCCCGCTGCCACCAGCCACCAGGTTAGTACCATGTATTGTGACCATAAGACGCACCCCCACTTTCCCCCAAAATTTTGGGGGAAAAAAGTGCGTCTTATGGTCGGAAAAATACGGTACTTTTGATTATTGTGTCTAAAGAGTTCTATTTTAACCTCATCGATTCAAAAATGTAGCAGGCTTGTTTAGATGTTCTTTTGCATACTTCTTACTATGAATTTTATGGTGAGGACGCAGAGGGGATTTATTCTGATGACTCTTCCATGAAGGCCATATTTGTGCAGGTGTCTCTGAAAAGTAGAACAATGGACCACAACTCCAGAGCCTTTTAAATCTTTCTGAAGGTATTTTGCAGTCAAGCAGGGGTTGTGATTTGCCTAAAAATCATACGAGCAGCGCTCACTAAAATTTTGCTTGGTCTTCTAGATTTTATCTTGACCTCCACTATTTCTATTCTTATTTACATTTCAAACTGACAAAAGAGAAACTTGAAAACGCTTTGGAATTTTCTTATTGACTTTTACTGTTTTGTGGGTTTCCACTATTTTAATTTTCAGAGTGCTAGGCAGCTGCTTAGAAGAACCCATTGCTGCTGTTTTCTGGCACAAAGTTATCGGAGTCTGAGCTTTTATAAAGCTGGAAAATGTGCACCACCTGGCCTTTCCTAATGATTATAGTAAACAAGCTATGACTCTAATAGGCTAATTAAGGTTTGAAACCTTGTTCTAGGTTATCTGAGCACACAAATCTCCAAGGTTGCCCAAACTTCTAAACTTTTGAATTGGCTGATTTTCCTTTTTGTAATTTAAAAAAAATGACAATATGTGTCTAATTTTTTGCCTAAAATACATAGTAAATGTGTCATGTTTAGCTTAAGCCCTTTTAGAGATCATTTCATCTTCAACTTGCTTAACTGTTCACAATAACAGTAATTTGACCTGTGGTGCTCAAACCTTCACATGCTGCTGTGTAAATATATATACATATATATATATATATATATATATATATATATATATATACACACACACACACACACACACACACATACATACACTACCATTCCAAATTTTGGGGTCACCCAGACATTTTGTGTTTTCCATGAAAACTCCTACTTTTATTAATCAGATGAGTTGCCAAGTGAATTTAAAATCTAGTCCAGACATTGACAAGGTTCGAAAAATGATTTTTATTTGAAATAATAATTTTCTCCTTCAAACTCTGCTTTCGTCAAAGAATGCTCCCTTTGCAGCAATTACAGCATTGCAGACCTTTGGCATTCTAGCAGTTAATTTGGTGAGGTAATCTGGAGAAATTTCACCCCATGCTTCTCGAAGCCCCTCCCACAAGTTGGTTTGGCTTGATGGGCACTTTTTATGTACCATACGGTCAAGCTGCTCTCACAACAGCTCAATGGGGTTGAAATCTAATGACTGCGCTGGCCACTCCATTACAGATAGAATACCTGCTGCCTGCTTCTTCCCTAAATAGTTCTTGCATAATTTGGAGGTGTGCTTTGAGTCATTGTCCTGTTGTAGGATGAAATTGGCTCCAATCATGAGCGGTCCACAGGGTATGGCATGGCATTGCAAAATGGAGTGATAGCCTTCCTTATTCAAAATCCCTTTAACCTTGTACAAATCTCCCACTTTACCAGCACCAAAGCAACCCCAGATCATCACATTACCTCCACCATGCTTGACAGATGGTGTCAGGCACTCTTCCAGCACCTTTTCAGTTGTTCTGCATCTCACTAATGTTCTTCTGTGTGAATCAAACACCTCAAACTATGGATTCGTCCTTCCATAACTCTTTTTTCCAATCTTCCTCTGTCCAATGTCTGTGTTCTTTTACCCATATTAATCTTTTCCTTTTATTAGCCAATCTCAGCTTTAGCATTTTCTTTGCCACTCTGCCCTGAAGGCCAGCATCCTGGAGTCGCCTCTTCACTATAGATGTTGACACTGGCATTTTGCGTGTACTATTTAATGAAGCTGCCAGTTGAGGACCTGTGAGGCGTCGATTTCTCAAACTACAGACTCTAATGTACTTGTCTTGTTGCTAAGTTGTGCAGCGGGGCCTCCCACTTCTCTTTCTACTCTGGTTAGAGTCTGTTTGTGCTCTCCTCTGAAGGGAGTAGTACACATCGTTGTAGGAAATCTTCAGTTTCTTGGTAATTTCTCGCATGGAATAGCCTTCCTTTCTAAGAACAAGAATAGACTGTCGAGTTTCACATTAAAGTTCTTTTTTTTCTGGCCATTTTGAGAGTTTAATGGAACCAACAAATGTAGTGCTCCAGATTCTCAACTAGCTCAAAGGAAGGTCAGGTTTATAGCTTCTCTAATCAGCCAAACTGTTTTCAGCTGTACTAACAAACTTGCATAAGGGTTTTCAAGGGTATTCTAACCATCCATTAGCCTTCTTACACAGTTAGCAAACACAAAGTACCATAAGAACACTGGAGTGATGGTTGTTGGAAATGGGCCTCTATACACCTACGAAGATATTGCATTACAAACCAGATGTTTGCAGCTAGAATAGTCATTTACCACATTAACAATGTATAGAGTGTATTTCTGAATCATTTAATGTTAGCTTCATTGGAAAAAACTGTGCTTTTCTAAGTACCCTAAACTTTTACACGGTAGTGTATATATAATGTATGTTTATATAGCAGGTTTATATAGTCGCAGTTAAAAGTGTTGGCACCCTTGAATTTATTCCAGAAAATAAAGTATTTCTCCCAGAAAATTATAAAAAAAACAAAAATGGAAAGCGCACATAGGGTGTATCATCTATTAAAAACACAAGGGCACACCTAATCTGTGAGACTCACCTGCTATGGTTGTGTGAGTCACAACAAACTGGGAATCACTCACAAATGTATCCGGTCGTCGCTGGTTTCCCGCTGGTAATAGATGAAACAAATCCAAAAGGCAGAAAAAGGAAGGGTTTAATAAACCGCGCTGACCAGAGAAATGCACCTTCCGCAGCAGATGTAATAAAAAACTTCTTTAATGAGCCTACACGTTTCGTGGCTTAAACCAGCCACTTCATCAGGGCAGGACAAGTTTGTTTTCATCTTTCCAAAATTGTGGATAAATAAATTTGTTTCAAGCATATGCTGCGTGTTACCGACAATGACTTCGTTAAAGTTACCGCCGGTCTCAGGCAGCACATCTCACACTCATCTTAATGCATCCCAGATGGTGTGGTGAGAGGTCGCATCACTGATGTGACCGCTCAGCAAACCATCCAGATCATTGTGGAACATAAGAATTAATGGATCGTCGGTGAAAAGGTGAGTATAACTTTGCTTTTTTAGTTTTATTTTTGTTGAAGAAATCGGTAAAAGAGCTCTAATTGTACTGCTTTTTCCATACGCCAGTACATGTCACACTGATGACACACGGATGTCATCCGTGTGTCATCTGTGTGCACACGTGCAGCACGCATTTTGTAGGTACTAAGTGAAAAAACAGGACATGTCTGAGGTTCTTTTTACACAGACACACAGTCTGTGTGAATACCTGATGTGTGCATGACTATTGAATAAAAAAATGGTAAAAACAGACCGCATATGGACATCAAAAATGGACACATGAAGAAGTCCATCTCCAGAGATCTTGAGGTTCCTTTATGCATGGTGTGCAACATAACCAAGAAGTTAACAACCTAAGGCATTGTAGCTAATCTCCCTGGACATGGATGGCAGAGAAAAAATGATGAAAGGTTGCAATGAAGGAAAGTACAGGTGGTGAATAGGCAGGCCCAATCAAGTTCCCAAAAAGTTCAACCTTTCCTTCAGCCTCAGGGTGCATCAGTGTCAGCGTGAGTTATCTGTCGACATGTAAATGAAATTAAACACTATGGAAGGAGACCCAGGAGGACCCCACAGATACAGTAAGAAAACTAGACTGCAGTTTGCCAAAATGTACGTGAATAACTCAAAATCCTTCTGGGAAAGTATCTTGTGGACAGATAAGACCAAGATAGAGCTTTTTGGTAAAGCACATCATTCTACTGTGTATCTAAAATAGAATGAGGCCTACAAAGAAAAGAACTCTGTATCTAAAGTCAAATATGGTAGAGGTTCAAGGATGATTTGGGGTTGTTTTGCTGCCTCAGGCACAGGGTGCATTATCTGTGTACAAGGCATCATGGAATCTGAAGGTTACCAAAAGATTTTGGGTCGCAATGTAATTTAGTGATCAGTGTCAGAAAGCTGAGCTTGTGTCCTAGGTAACTGGTATTCCATTAAGACAATTTATTATTATTATTCATTTTTATTTCTGCCATTTATTCCATGGTGCTTTACATGTCGAAAAGGGGTATACATAGACAAGTACATAAACATGACCAATACAAGGCACACACAAGTACAGAGGGAGAGGGGACTCTGCCTGCGAGGGCTCACAGTCTACAGGGGATGGGTGAGGATACACTAGGAGAGGGTAAAACTGGATGTGCAGTGGTTCATTAGGCTGAAGATCACTGTAGGTTGTAGGCTTGTTGGAAGAGGTGGGTCTTCAGATTTCTCTTGAAAGTTTCCGTGGTAGGCGAAAGTCTGATTTGTTGGGTAAAGAGTTCCAGTGCTTGGGGGGAAGCATGGGAGAAGTCTTGTATGCGGTTGTGGGAAGAAGAGATAAGAGGGGAGTAGAGAAGGAGATCTTGAGAGGATCAAAGGTTGCATGTAGGTAAGTACCGGGAGGCCATGTCACAGATGTACAGAGGAGACAGGTTGTGGATGGCTTTGTATGTCATAGTTAGGGTTTTGAACTGGAGCCTCTGGACAATAGGAAGCTAGTGAAGGGACTGGCAGAGAGGAAAGGCTGGGAAATAACGGGGAGATAGGTGGATGAGTCGGGCAGCAGAGTTTAGGATAGATTGGAGTGGTGCAAGAGTGCTAGAGTGCAGGCCAGAGAGTAGGAGGTTGCAATAGTCGAGGCGGGAGATGATGAGGATGTGTACGAGCATTTTTGCAGTTTCTTGATCAAGGAATGCATGGATCCTGGAAATATTTTTGAGTTTGAGTTGGCAGGAGAAGGCAAGGGCTTGGATATGTGGCTTGAAAGTCGAGGATCACCCCAAGGCACCGAGCATGCGGGACTGGAGAAAGTGAGCAGCCATTGACATTGATGGTTAGGTCCAGTGGAGGGATGGAGTGAGATGGGGGAAATATGATCAATTCTGTTTTGTTCCTGTTCAGTTTTAGAAAGCGAGCAGAAAAGAAAGATGAAATAGCGGACAGACACTGTGGGATTTTGGTCAGTAAAGAGGTGATGTCTGGTCCAGATAGGTAGATCTGCATGTCATCGTTGTAGAGATGATACTGCAAACCATGGGATTCTATTAGCTGTCCCAGATCGAAGGTGTAGATGGAGAAGACTAGGGGTCCTAGAACTAAGCCTTGAGAACACTGACAGACAGGGGGCAAGGTGAGGAGGTGGTGTGGGAGAGGAGACACTGAATGTCCGGTCTGTTAGATATGACGAGATCCAGGAATAGGGCCAAATCTGTGATGCCAAGAGGGAATGGTCCACAGTGTCACAGGCAGATGAAAGGTCCAGGAGAATGAGGACAGAGTAGCATCGCTTGCTCTTGGCAGTTAGTAGGTCATTGGTGACTTTTGTTAGGGCAGTTTCAGTTGAGTGATGCAGTCAGAAGCCAGAATGTAACAGGTCAAAGAGGGAGCAGGAGTAGAGGTGGGAGGACAGTTCAAAAAGGACATGCTGTTCCAGTAGTTTTGAGGCATATGGGAGAAGTGATATCGGGTGATAGCAAGACACAGAGGATGGGTCGAGGGAGGGCTTTTTGAGGATTTGTGTGATTGAGGCATGTTTAAAGGGTGAGTTGAAGACACCATTTGCAAGTGAAAGGTTGAATAAATGGGTTAGGGTTTGGATGAAGACTATGGTAAGGTTAGGGATGAGGTGGGATGGGAGTGGGTCAAGCGTGCAAGTGGTGAGATGTGATCTTGACAGAAGGGTGGAGAGCTGATCTTCTGTCATGGTGGAGACGCTGGTTTTGAAAGAACAGAGCTGAGCAGTTAAGAGAAGGGGCATTGGGGGCTGTGGGCCAAAGCTTTCTCTGATGTTATCAATCTTCTGCTTAAAGAAAGAGGCAGTCTTCAGCAGAAATGAGAGGAGAGGGAGGAGGTGCTGGGGGACTGAATAGAGAATTGAAAAGCTGTTTAGAGTTGTGAAACAGGGAGGATATGAGAGATGAGAAGTAAGTTTGCTTTGCAGCAGTGAGCGTGGAAGCTCGTCTCAGTTTTTTGGTCAGGCTGGTAAGCCAGGGTTCCCTGTTGATTGTACGAGTTTTGCTGTGAGTAAGGGGGCGGCCGAAACAAGTGTTTCTGTTATTGTGATGTTATAAAAAGTGGCAGCAGCATCTGTGTCATGTGAGAAAGCTATGTCTGTAAGAGTGAGAAGGGATTCAGAGAGTGAGTGTAAATTGAGGTGTTTGAGATTTCTGCAAGGCTGAGTGAGTTTGTGGAGTGGGGGTTGTGCACTAGGAGAGGGAAGAGAATATCAGTAGGTTGTGGTCAGGCAGGGGGTGGGGTGAGTTAGTGAGATTAGTAAAGGAACATAGACGTGTGAAGATAAGGTCCAGCATGTGGCCATCTTTGTGAGTGGCCGCGGAGGACCATTGAGTGAGACCGAAGGAGGAAGGCAGTGATAAAAGTTTAGAGGCTGCTGAGGTGGAAGTGTCAATGGGGATGTTGAAGTCACCCATGATGATAGAGGGGATGTCAGCAAAAAGGAAATGAAGCATCACGGTGTCTGGGTAAAGCAGTACAGTTACCGCTGTTACCAGGCGCCGTGCGCTGAATCCAACTCTCATCGTCGCCTGGTCTCCCTAGACCCATAGATTTGAATGTGCCTATGTGTGTGTCTCCAGTATGTGAGAAAACAGACATGTAAAGGTGGCCTAACACAGATTCAGACAAATTTGCAAACAATATTTGAGACAAAAAAGTATTTTGTGTACATAGAAAAAGTCTTAGATCTTTGAGTTCAACTCATGAAAAATGGGAGCAAAAGCAAGCATGTTGCATTTACATTTTTATTCAGTGTAGAAGTTCATTAAAAATGAAAATACAGACAGGCAGAAATCATAGAATCGTAGAGTTGGAAGGGACCTCCTGGGCCATCTGGTCCAACCCCCTGCTCAAATAGCAGCAAGGTTCTGTTCACATGGCTATTTAGGTAAATGGAAGCAAAGGGGACCCACTGATTCTTATGGAGTTTGGTTTGTGTCCGTTTTTTACAATGAAAAAAAAGAATCCTGCTTATAGAACTTTTTCTTCTGTTCTAAAGAATGGAACCCAAAAATGGATCCAATGGAAATGACTAACTGATTCAACCATAACTGATTCTCCTACATGTGAGTTCGTATACAGAACAGGCAAGTAGAGGTCAAAAAGGCATGACTTCTTACATTATTGCTCCTCGATAGTCTTATAAATCCATAATGTAAAATATATAATAATTTATTGGAAGCTTAGATAGTTTTCTAGTGTTGTACTTTGTTGTGAATGATTCATAGTTATCTCAACAGTAAAGATGTAAAATGATATGTTATGTAACCTTGTATTGATGACAGCTCACCGTGCGGGTGTTAGTGGGTTCTGTTGGCAGTGGATGTTGTCAGTGGGTAGAGATGGTATTTGATGTTACAGCAAGTAAAAACTTTCATACAATAATCTATGCCTTGGGAATATGGATTGTGTTCAATAACGTAGGAGGTGAAGCAGATGACAGCAGTGGGAAGAGATGAATAAGTCTTCTAGTATCATGTCAATAAGTAAAGATTTTCTGGTTCACAGTGTAGAACGTCAACGTATACAAGCAGGTTAAGAATTAATTGGAGCACTTTGTCGATTCAGGATAAATGCATATTTCAATGAATCACTTAACACATATAAAGTGATGTGTTCTTCCTTCAATGCAATGTAATTCTGTGTTTAATCTGCTGATTTGCTTTTCCAATACTGTAGATGAGTCAGAGTTGATTCAACATCCCCAATATGGTATAATTATTGTTCATTCAAGTCCTCTGGCAGCTGTGGGTTTTATAAAGTGAAATAAGGCAATGAGTAAACACATTTAGCTGATATAAAAGACGTAGATGAAGGGATTAGCTGAATAATCATAAACCTGCCACTTAGCCTTTCTGCCCACATAATGTACGGTTTGGACGTGCAGGCTACAACCTCTCCAGACAAATCCTATTCTTTAATCAAATTCTGGTTGGCACTCGTAGCTAGAAGACATAGGTGCTCTATAGTATGAGATGTCCCTCCAATCAATAGTGCAAAATACCACAGCGCTCAAAGTTATATTGGTAAATCAGTTTATGGAGATTTAAAGGATAGACCTTGATCATGCCCTATGTTCTATGGTTCATAGCAGATACTGGAGCTAATTTCTCAGTATGTGCGTGTATCTTCTATGAACCAAATCACATAGACCGTGATCAAGTTATGGGACAGACTGTAAAATTGTCTGTCTCTTCGTCATCTATTTGTCACGCTGTGATGGTCTTAAGTAAGGGAGAGAGGCCTCAATCTGTTCCTGGAACTGGGACCCTAACAATCTCTGCCCCAGGAGTACTCTTGAAGGTAGAGAGGCCTGGGTCTCCAACCCTACAATGCTTTTGTTAAACCCTAATCTGTCCCTTGCCCCGCCCCATGAGGCATAGGACAGAAAAACAAAACAGGGATAACAGAAGGCCACTATCATACTAAAGCACTCACCCAAAATAGGGTTTAGAATAGGGACAGGGAGGAATAAACTGAATAGAAATAAGGACAAGGAGATACTCATGTTCTACAGATCACTGCAACTCCTACTCCAACTACACAGTTCAGCACTTAGCACAGTAGTAAGATTCTTTCAATGACAAGGAAGATTAGCAGCAGCAACAGCTATGTACACAAAAGCTGAATGTTCCCCTTAACCCCTTCAGCGCTGAATGATATCCATTTAAAATAGGGCACGAATCACGTCCTCTCTACATCTCTAAAGAGGACCTGCGATTCTTTACCTGTTGTGACCTTCTAACTCTAGGTCTCCCAGAGTGACGTGACACCCCCGTGGCACTATGTCTCTGTAATCTACTGGGATGGCTCTACTCTAATTGTGCTTCTTTTGCTTCCTGTCTGTTCTTTCCTTATGCCTCATATCCTAAACAATCATAAACCTGTCCAGTAACTTCAGTAGCACTAGATCTCAAAATGACTTACTACAGAAACTAAAAAAATCATCAATCAAGGCCAGGATGTGCTGGAAGCATAAGGGTATGTGCGCACGTTGCGGATTTTGATGCGTTTCCGCAGCGTTTTTGGACACGTTGAATTGGCTCAAATCCGCCATGCACAGTGCAAACAATGTTAATGAATGGGAAATGAAAAAACGCTGTGCACATGCTGCGGAAAATTCCACGCGGAATCGCAGCATTTTATTTCTCTCTCCATCAATTCCGCAGGAAAACCGCAAGCGTTTCGTTTTACCCCGCGGATTCTCTGCAGAAAATTCCGCAACGTGTTTACATACCCTAAAAGAAATAGATTATTCGCTAGTCACAAGAAAATGATTACCTGTTCTGAATGAGGGTGGAAACACAGACATATAAACAGTGCAGAAGGATTAGCGAATTTTTTTGTAGTAGTTAAACTCAACGATACCAACCAATACCAGGTAGCTGATGCCAAGGCAAATACAATAATGTGATATATAAAAATATCCTTGATATAATGGGAAAATAGTACTATGTCAATATAAATCACTTATCAGAATTCACTTACATTATTGGATAGTTTTCAGCAGAATTGAATAGAAAGAAGTAGCAGGTGGAGAATCGACAACAATGCTATGGAATCCTCTACCACATGACACTGTTAAAAAGAAAAAAAATCAATGGTAGAATAAGTATGCATATATGAATCATATTATGTAAGTTAGTCAAAATAAATATCCATCAAAAGATATTCCATTTGTAGGGGTACACAACAAAATAGAAAAAAGCCAGCTCACCGTTTGAGAGAAGTTGCCCGGATCTCCGTCCTCATGAGACGTGAACACGTGAAAAGTTCTAAAGAAATATTCCAGCTCCATAAGATATAAATGTCTTTTTTATTCCATATAAATTAAAAACATGGAATGCTCCTCTGACATCACAATGCACTGGAGGACAAACGACGCGTTTCAACCACGGCTGAGATAAAGACCACAGCCGTGGTCGAAACGCATCGATTGTCCTCCATTGCATTGTGATGTCCGAGGAGCATTCCATGTTTTTAATTTATATGGAATAAAAAAGAGATTTTATATCTTATGGAGCTGGAACATTTCTTTTGAATTTTTCAATTCGTAGGGGTGCATAGATGTAATGGATTGTGATGCAGATAGACCTACACGTAATTAAACAAGGAAACTAACAGAAGGTTAAAAAAAAAAAGTCAAGATGAAAGTTATATGAAGTTTATTTCTCAAACATTTGGCTTGCAGGAATCATGCAACAAAACAGGCACGATCAAATTTTGTAAAAGGAGAATTGGGAAGAAACTGCTTCTATGATAGAAATACATGTATAAAATGGTCTCTGATGACATGTGACTACAAACAGGTATACTATATATACGGATAATAAGTGTGCATGAGCTAGTTATAATATAATTAAAAACTAATATGTATGTATCAGTATATCTAACATGTATGTCCAACATCAGTATAAATTTACTGATGGGGGAATAAGTAAACATTCAAAATTCAAGATAGCGCCACCACATGACACAAAGATGGAAATGAATGAATGAGTGAATATCCCAAAGTGGACAAAAAGTAAGGTGACTACATAACTGTATAAATGTCAGCAGTGACTTCCAGGAAAAGTGCCCACCCCAACGCGTGTTTCAACATTGCCTTTGTCAGGACGTTGCCTTTGTCATATAACACTGCAATGGTAATTTATTGAATCTTTTAAACAGTCCTTTTGTTCGGTGAATAAAATTTCCTGCAAAATTCGACTAAGTTGGTAAATGTTAATTTAAAAAGATTCGCTCATTTTCACTAGTAACACCTAAATAGTTTCCCATCCTCACTGGATGGGTAAACATTGACACAGAAAAATGAATGGATATTAGTGGATAGAGAACTGAACTATAGCCACCAATGCCAGTCAGCTGCTTCCAAGTCAAAAACAATAAGATGATACTTAAAAGGGAAATTGATATGATGAGAACATACTGCAGTTTTATCTCTTTTCACAAAAACTATCCAGACCGCACTTGTAGCATTGACAACAGTTTTCAATATTAAGGACATAGCAGAACTGGAGCAGATTGAGAGTATGGATGGTCAGCAATATCCACTTCTTACTGGTGTCAATTTTGTGCAAAGGAAATAGGCATGAAGTGGCCACTGTTTGACTGCAGGGTTTGCATGACATAGGAATGTCATGTGATCCCTGGGAGAGTCGGGTACCAACATTGCTGGAATGTGGCTGGGACCGGGGGTGAGTACAGCTGTTATTATGTTACATGGGAGAAATATAGTGATTGAGAAGCAGTTGTCTGAGTAGTGGACAACCCAAGGCTTAGCTCAGTTGCCACCGCTACAGGGCAAGTGGGAAAAGCCGGGCAAAGCATATATAGATCTAATAGATGCACCTTTTCTGGGAATCTGTGGGCTGCTATTTTTAGGCTGGGGGGTGGCAATCTCCATGGCCCCTTACCAGCCTGAGAATACCAGCCCCCAGCTGTCTGTTTTAGCAAGGCTGGTTATCAAAAATAGGGGGAACCCCACGCTATTTATTAAAATTATTCATTTAAATAATTAAAAAATATGGTGTGGGGACCCCTCTATTCTTGATACCCAGCCTTGTTGAAGCTGACAGCTGAGGACTGCAGCCGTCAGCTGTGAGTTTTGACTGGCTGGTTATCAAAAATACAGGGGAACCCATGCCGATTTTTTTAAAATTATTTATTTACAGTGCAGGAGCCAGCTGGTGAATACTCCCAATCAGTTGCTCTTGCTCTCACTCTTATTAGTAGCAGTAGGCATCGGCTGATGGGAGCAGAAGTCCCATCAGCTGACACCAGTGACCGGAGGTAAACTTTATACCTCAGATCACAGCTGCCCGCTCATGCTGTCATTTGACAGCATGAGAGCCGAGGCTGTCTGACCGATGGTGATGATATTACCACTGATCAGAAGTGATGCTTCCTGCGCTGTAATGCACATGGCAGCAAAACAATACCCGGGGTTTGGGTGGCCGAACCCAAACAGTAACATGGACTTCCTGGTGAAGTTCGTGTTCGGTGCCCGTATCCGAACAGTAGGTACTGTTCGGTATGGGCGCCGAACTTAACTGTTCAGGTTTGCCCATCTCTATTCATCACATCTTCCTCTGGACCTCTGGAGGTTGGCTTGAAGGAGAACAGTTGTGAATTATATAATGAGGATATGCCTCTGAAAGAAGAGAACCAGAGACTCTTTACAAAACCACAGCAAGAAACAATCTGCAAGACAGCTCCCAGAGCATCATGACTCCATCACAAGGTACACAGATTCGACATTGTACAGGACACTAGCTTAAGGAACCATGGCTGTATCTAAAAGAATACAGATCTGCACCATTAACCATCACTGAATCCATGAATACATTTGGGGAAGTCAGAATTTGGACCCACTGGTTACCTGAGTACCATAGATATGTTTGGGGAAGCCAGGATTGGGACCCAATCACATGGCTCCTTGGAGCTGTTCAGAGAAGCCATGTGGTGACCCTATGTTCACCTAGCCTTGTACCTCAATGAACTGTCAGCTTCCTAAGCTTGTGACTACCTCCTCTCTGTGTGTGCCACAGATGGGGGTAGTCAACCCTGGAAATCGTAGCTGGTTTTATTCCCGACTAGTCAGCTGAAGGGTGAGACTCTGTAAATTTGCACCATCTTGGGTATTTTGCTGGGACTGTTCTATGTGATATTTGCCTTTTTTGTGGTTCAGTAAGGTATTGACTTACTGTTTTACCCTCACCCTCTGTCATCTGAGTAGTATTATGCTCACGGTAAAAAGAGAGTGGGTGTTCAGTGGGATGATCCCTAGTCCATGTGGTCTCGAGCCAGCGGACTAGAGCTCCCGCTGACACCCAAGTATCCACACCCGTGTCTTAAGATTGAGATTCAAGACTTCAGTGTGGTGTACTCCACCTTCTGTGCACATCGTGCTTAACCTGCTTCAATTAGGTCACTATTTGAGAACTATGTATACAGCACACATACAGTATACTGCAGATATATGAGGTTACTCACTTAGTTCATAAAGGATTTTGTGTATTTGCATCTGCTTTGTGAGCACCTGTCTAAAACGTTGTGCTTACTAACTAGTATTGCTCATGTGTTTAGTCATCACCTTCTTTTCTGTAATTTGATCATAGTTTATATTTATTTTCAAAGGGAAGGTTAAAGGAAATCGAAGAATACGAGGTGAAGTGGGATATATTCCCAGTACTCATAATACTGACATCAACCACCCACAAGCAGCAAGCTCTTACTACATCCTACATATAGAGTCACAGTCACGCAGGAGGAAATCAGTCAGAAAAATCGAATTTAATCATTAGGAGCTGAAGAGTACAAAACAGCTTTGTGACCCAAATAGTCAGTGACCCAGTCACGATCTCAGTGCTGCGCTGGTGAGGGAATAGGAGACCTGTATGAACACACGTCTAGCCATGCGTGTGCTGAGCTCCCTCTAGGCCATGGGAGCAGCTTGGCTTCTCACCCCATTCAATTTATTATCCTGTTAGACAAGCTGGCAGATAAGAAACATATAAAACATGATACGTCTTGTAGTTGCCTCATGTGATGATCTTTGTAACTACTTTCTTTTGTTTACAATTTTCATATATCAGGTGTGAGTGGAAAAAAAAAGGCAATATATGACGGAGATGATTTTTGTGTTATCGTTAGAGATAAACATTCTGTCACAGGAAAATTCAGACTCGCCAGAATCCCAATTTTTCTGCCCAGCCGACCACCATTTCAATGGCTTTGCTTTAGAACAAGGAAGAGGTAAAAAGATAAATAAACACAACACTCATGTCTTCCCTTCCTCTGCTTGTTCCACTGGTCATGGTTCCGGCCTCTTTGGTACCTACAACACTGCTTCCACTCTACTCACTCTTCAGAAGCCTTAAGTAACTGCAGAACTGACTAGGCCTCACAACGTTGACCAGGCTTCATAATGTCATGATGTCATAGTGCAATACATTTCATGACATTAAATGCGGGCTAGTCAGCTGCTCCAGTATTCCACTGTTGAGCTACTAGTAAATCTAGTCAGTCTTTGGGACCCTTTAGTAACTTCAGAGCTGTCTAGGGCTCATGGAGTTGATAAGTGCAGTATTTTTTTTTTAGAATTTGCCAAGTTGAAAAAATGACACTATATGCTGTTTTGATGCTGAGCGCAACCAAGTTGGAAATCCGGATATAATGAGCCTGTAAGTGACTGGACTAATATTCATGAGGTTTTTTTTTTACCTTCCCAGTGTTTAAGCAAATCCAGCAAAATGGCAGCTGGCTTAGCAAATACATTTGGATTCTCATGAGCCTGAACATTTTGTGACTGATTACATATGACAAATTTGAAAGATGTACCAAACGGACATGGAAAAAGAAGTTGCACCAAAGTTATTGAGGACTAGAGACATATTTTGTGGCATGAAAAGCATCTGACAAAGCCACACTAAATTTTATTTGAAATTAGATAATACTTAACAAACACCCAAAAAGGTTATACATGTTTATTTCCTTTTAAAAACACATGTGACATGCACAGCTATGAACATATGAAATACATTAGATAGGGATTGCTTCAATAGGGGTTACCTTGACGTGGTGGAGCAGCTTGGTATACATTTTTTTGCAAAAAGAGTATCGACTAAATACCCTGTATTTGTTATCATCTTTTTATCAGCACTTGCTGACTACTGGTATATGTTTTACTGTAGGATATTTCTGCACAATTGTCATTCTGTGCTCTCTGTTTATGTTTATTTCCTTTTGAAATGTATAGTCCTTATGAGACTAATAATAAATGAAATATATATTATCTTATTCGATGTTTCCATAAAGCATACTTGTCATTCCTGAGGAATAACACTATTTCTGGTAAATGTATGATGCATAATCTACATTTTTTAACTAGTTTTTCAGTCTACAGTACAGGTTCTATCTCCAATTTTCACTTGTTCCTGAGCTAGTGGGTTGAGACTAACTGTTTCATGGAGGGCATTACATAGTAGTCTGGAGTATTGGAAATGTAAATATATCTAGTGTGTGAGATAAGTTACCCTCTAGAAAGTAGAGATGAGCGAATATCTTCAGCTCCCTCCTTATTCATCAATCTATAGCACTTACTGAACAAGCTGCCATGGGAACCCGGATACCTGGATTGCTATTGCTGATCAGCTGTTCGGCGCCGCAGCTGCATGTATGGCGGCTGTGTGATAGTCACACATGCATGGAGACCCTGTTTGTTGTGCGCTCCATGTGCCTGTTTGTTTGCTGCATGTGTTGTTAACGTCACAGAGCCGCGACACATGCAGCTGCGGCGCCAAACAGCTGATCAGCAGGAGTACTCCAAGTGTCCAAGTTCCGCTACAACTTGTTTGGTAAGCGCTATAGCTTTCCGAATATTCACTCATCTCTACTAGAAAGTACAGGTCAGTGCGCTCTGCTCTCCCCTCCTTCTCTCTCCATTATAGAATTTAATAGGTCACTGTGATCTGATCCCTCAATAAGCTATAAGATCCTCTTTTTATGGTAAAGACAGAATTTAGTTGTTTACCAGGGTTAATAATGAGTTCTGGATGAAGGAAAAGAAAAAAAAGGGCTAATAAGTGGCAAAAGGAGCATAATTCTCTGATAAGTTGAATTGTAAAGTTTCTTATATTCACTTGCGCTATTGATTCATGCAAGCTATGTTGAAACAACAGTGACTATTTACATAATGCCTGTCATGGAGAAAGTTTAAAATACATAAGGTCTCTCCAGGGAGGAGTCATTCACCCTCCCCCCCCCTCTCACGCAGAACAGCATGGACAAAGAGCTTACACTCCTTGAGGCAGAATTACACAGTTAATATATGGGATAAAATAAATTAGTGATACCTAAGAATAGACAAAACAAATTAAGATAGGTAGAGCCAACCATTCACGTTCCCTTTGAAGCCAAGACTCCCTGCTACAGACAGGTGATTAAAACAGGATATCTATTGTGCTCTCCAGAATGAACTTCCTTTCATCAAAGCATCTTTTGTAGCTGGCTCGTCTCCGAGGTCTAGATAGAAATATTGGGGTTTCTATGAACCTGATATTTATGAGATATAGATTTAAGGCGCCATAGTGAGGGTACAGACTTGATGCACTCACTTCTCCAGGAGTTCACTATAATCCCTCCAATTAAATAACCGCCTGATAGATGGTGTGAACTGGGTCATGTTTGGTCTCTGGGTAACGGTAAAATCATGATAAAAAATATGACAGTAATGTATCCTGTCTGTGACCTCCAGGGACAGAAATTGGAAATTTCATAATTTTCTGAAACTGAAGCCACATCCTATGACCAGCCCTGTTATGAATCATCAAGGGGAGGTGTGATGGTGTGATATGTTATGTGGATATCATTTTTTGTATATTCCTATTTTTAACAATTCCAGTTATTTTCATAGTGTTTTTCTTATTACATTGTAAGTCTACAGCCTCACTGTATCTGTCTCTTGATGACCCCCTGTAGTGCATTAATCCCTAAAGGGCATGTCACACTAAGAGATATCGCTAGCAATATCGCTATAACTAGTGACGTTATAGCGATATTGCTAGCGATATCTCTGTGTCTGATACTTACCTACGACCGGCTCCCCCGCTGGTTATCGCTGATCGCGCGAGAACGTTCAGGACTGTTTCTCGTCGTCAGCTTCCTGTGGCGCTTCCTGCTGTGAGGACGAGCGATGCGTGGAGCCGGGCGGGAGGACGCAGGATCGCCTGGTGTGACAGGTAAGTAGCGATCCCCGTCCCCAGCGATGTCGCTAGTGAGATCTGCCTATGTGGCAGCTCACTAGCGACCACTTAGTGATGTACCAGCGATCCTGACCGCGTCATATCGCTGGTCGGGATCGCTGGTACATCGCTAAGTGTGACAGTACCTTAAGGCCCTTTGTTCTCCTCTGGGGGGCCTGGAAACCGCCCCAACTGGTTTGACTACCCCTGGACAAGGAAGGGGGTGGGGGGGAAGAACAGCAGCTGGACAAATCAGTTCCGGTCTGGAAAGGATCGTACACAGACAGCACTACAGAGAGAGAAGGACCCATTTTATCCTCTGGTGCTAGAGTTTTGAAATCTCGTTCCCTGGACATTTTATCCTGATACTGGACTGCATTCTTATTCTGGACTATCTTATCCTTTGTGTGGTGGAATGAATATGGACCTTTTCGTATTTTTGCCTGAATAAAGGTCTTGGAATTGTTCACTCTTCGCTTGCTCTGTTGATTGTGTGATACAACAGAAGGACCCCGTGACAACTGGTGGCAGCAGTGGGATCAACAGAGCTTAACCCAATGGAGAACCACCCACAGAGTGAGTACAGAAATTGTACTGTATGCAGTTTACAGGAGAGAGCCAGAGACCTGGGCCTGAACTACCAGGGACTGACTAAAGAGGCCTTAATCGATCTACCGGTGGGCGCTAGCCCGGCCACCTCCTCCCAGATGTCTGAAGGACGAGCACTGGAGACAGGGATCCCCTTCCAGAAAAGTCAGTGGTTGGTGTGGTACGAAGAAGAGATGGCGGTTCTGGGCCCCGGCGTCTCTCAGGAGTACAAGGAGGAGGCTGCCCGCCGGGCACAGCAGAGACAGGAAGCAATGGAGCTTGAAAAAGGGAGTAATGCAATGTGGAGTGTAACCCCAACAATCTGGGAGCCTGTACGGATCACCCGGACAGAGATTAAGCCATTTGATGAGGCTTCTGGAGATGTGGAGGGGTTCTTCAAAGACTTTGAGCAGCAGTGTGCTGTGATGGAGGTGCCCCACTCTAACTGGATGCGTTTGTTAGTGGGGCTCCTGAACAGAAGCATGGCGGAGGCTTACCGAACCATTGATGCACTGCGGAACCGGGATTATAACATTGTAAAGCGGACTATCCGGGATTACCATGCTATCACCCCAGACTCATATAGGGCCAAGTTCCGAGACCTCCCATGCACCACGGGGGGATCGTTTAGGATGTATGCACATAAGATGTCCGAGGCATGTCGGAGATGGCTGGAAGCAGAAGACGCCTTTACTCTGGAAGATGTTATACAGGCGTTCCTTATAGAACAATTTCTTGCCAAGTGCCCTGCAGAGATACGGGAATGGGTCCGGGAGCGCACGCCGTGTACCGTGGATAGAGCTGCAGCCCTGGCCGATGAAGCCCTTACTATCCGGCCGCAATGGAGGAGGCTTCTGGACAATGAACCACGGCCTGCTCCCGCGCCCCATCCCCCTCCAATTATATCTGTCCTTCCACCTAGTCACAAGCCGATGACAATCACGCCTCACAATCCTAGGCCCCAACAGTTCCGACCACGACCTGGGGGTATCACAGAGAGGAGGTGTTATGGGTGTGGGCAACCTGGACATTTGCAGTCTGGCTGTCACTCCAGGATTCGGAGGGAGCCCCACGCAGCTCCACCTTGTCCAGTGCATCTTGTACATTCCACCACACCTGAGGAAGAGCTACCACCACCCCCACCAGACTGGACCACCGACCACGGCACCATAGATACCCCTCCTGGAGTGTACAGACTCCGGCCTCTATCCTTTAGCTACTCAGAGCAACGGCAACGCCACCTGCAGGATGTCTTTATTGATGGATACAAAGTGTCAGGATTTAGAGACACGGGGGCATTCTTGACTATCGCTGACCCCCGTGTGGTTCGACCCGAGTCAATTTACCCGGGTCCGGGAATTCCCATTGTCCTGGCAGGGGGGTGCCCGCAAATATATACAGCGAGCTTCTGTGCGTTTGGATTATGGTTGTGGAGAAAAACTGTTGGATTGGAGTTATGGGAGGACTTCATGCAGATATCCTCCTTGGGAATGACATTGGGGAGTTACAGTGCCAATTTCTGGGAGCAGTCACCTGACTACAGGCATTCAAGCACTACGTCATCCGGACCCCACCGGGGAGCAACCACCACGAACCGCATCAGAGTCGGTAAGCAATACTTTCGCCTTTTACTACATTTGGAGAGTCTTGGGACAGAGAGGAGTTTAGGAGAGAAATAGAGGGTGACACTACCTTAGCAGCCCTTAGGCGAAAGGCAGAAACTGGGCACATGGGAGATAATGGGGATGGCTTCACTCGAGAAAAAATGGACTGTATTATCGTGTAACAAAGGGCAGTGACCAGGGCAACCCTGACGCAACGACCAGGCAACTCATTGTCCCTCAGAAGTACAGGGCACAGCTACTTCAACTGGCCCATGACATCCCCTTGGCTGGGCATCAAGGGAGAAAAAGGACTGAAAAGAGACCCACCCAAAGTTTTTACTGGCCGGGCGTCTCGCAGTCGGTAGCCCATTATTGCCGCACCTGCGATGTGTGCCAGTGAATGCGGCATCCAGGAGCTCGACATAAGGTACCCCTGCAATCCCTGCCCATAATTGAGGAACCATTTCAACGTGTAGCCGTCGACATCATAGGTCCTCTGGCCCACCCCAGCAGGTCAGGGAAAAAATATATCCTGACTGTGGTGGACTATGCCACTAGGTATCCTGAAGCTGTGGCCCTGTCCAGTATTACAGCAGTAAAGGTACCCGAGGCCCTTGTTACCATCTTTACCCAGGTAGGGTTTCCTAGTGAAATATGGTCGGATCAAGGCACTCAGTTCATGTCAGATCTGGTCCAGTCCCTATGGCATACCTGTGGTGTTCGAGCCATTCGCACCACCCCATACCACCCGCAGACCAACGGACTATGTGAACGCTTTAATGGAACCATAAAAAAATATGCTGAGGGCTTTTGTTGACGTTCAAAAAGACTGGGAAAAGTACCTGCCACATCTCCTCTTCGCCTATCGGGAGGTTCCCCAAGAGTCCACAGGGTTCTCTCCCTTCGAACCACTGTTTAGCCGGAAGGTCCATGGGCCTCTCACTCTTCTGAAAGAACATTTGGAGGGACACATCTCAGATACCGGAATGCCCATTGTTCCCTATGTTCTAGAGCTCAGAGACCGTCTCGCCCAGCTAGCTACCTTCGCTAAAGAACATCAGCGAATGGCCCAGTCCAGACAAAAAACCTGGTATGACCGTAATGCCAGGAACCGGGAATTTATGGAAGGATTACAAGTGCTCATGATTACTGCTTCCCCTGCCAACAAGCTTCAAGCAGTGTGGGAAGGCCCTTATCAGGTTGTCAAGAAAATTAATGACACTAACTATGTTATTGCCCTGGACTCTAGTGGTTCGACGACAGAAAACCATCCACATTAACATGCTGAAAGACTACCACGACCGATCTCTGCCTGTTCTAGCTGTCTGCCACCCCCTAGTGATACCACCAATGACGAGTATCTCCCAGATCTCCTCCAGGTTGCCCAAGCAGGAGGATCACTGGAACAAGTGCCCCTGGACTTCCATTTATCGGATATACAAAAGGACGATTTTGTCGCCGTACTAAGGCCGAGGGCTGCTGCTTTCTCCTCAAAGCCGGGGAAGACTACTCTCACCAGCCACCATGTGGAAACCCCTGGACGACGCCCCATCCAGCAGGCTGCCTACCGGGTTCCAGAGGCTGTTCAAGGCATAATAAAGAACGAACTGGAGGAGATGAAGCAACTGGGAGTTATTCAGCCATCTCACAGTTCTTGGGCCTCTCCTGTCGTCCTGGTCCCCAAGAAGGATGGTACAACACGATTCTGCGTTGATTACAGATGACTAAATGATGCCACCAAGAGTGATGCTTATCCCATGTCCAGGATTGATGATCTATTGGATCGTCTGGCCAGTGCCCAATTTGTGACCACGTTAGACTTGAGCAAGGGGTACTGGCAGATACCCCTAACGGAGGACGCTCGGGAGCGCTCAGCCTTCATTACTCCATTTGGGCTTTAGGAGTTCCTGGGAATGCCCTTTGGGATGAAAACTGCCCCCGCTACTTTCCAGAGACTGGTGGATCGACTGTTACAACAATGTCAGGACTTTGCCTGTGCTTACTTAGACGACATCGCCATTTTTAGCACAACCTGGGAGGAACATCTTAAACACTTGGGCATAGTGCTGGACTGTATCCTTACTGCAGGACTGACCATTCGCCCTGATAAGTGCCAAATAGGGATGGCTGAGGTGCAGTACCTCGGGCATAGAGTAGGGGGTGGGACACTAAGGCCTGAGCCTTCCAAGGTGTAAGCCATTAGCAACTGGTGTAGACCCCAGACTAAAAAGCAGGTACTTGCATTTTTAGGAACTGCTGGTTACTATCGCAAATTTGTTTCTAACTTCAGCATCTTGGCCAAGCCCCTAACCGACCTGACCCGCAAGAACATGCCTAGGAATGTGACGTGGACGACGGCATGCGAGGATGCCTTTTCAGTGTTAAAGACTGCCCTCGTCACTGCTCCTGTCTTGGCTGCCCCGGATTATAAACGCAGGTTCCTCGTGCAGACAGATGCATCCACCTTTGGGATTGGGGCAGTACTTAGCCAAGTGAACGCCGCTGGAGAAGAACATCCTGTTTTTGCCAGTCGGAAACTACTGGATCGGGAAGTTGCCTATGCCACTATTGAAAAGGAGTGCCTTGCCATCGTATGGGCGCTAAAAAAATTGCAGCCCTACTTGTAAGGCAGAGACTTTACGATTGTTACAGACCACAACCCCCTCACATGGCTGAATCACGTATCAGGGGACAATGGAAGATTGCTGTGGTGGAGCTTGTCCTTACAACCCTACAGCTTCTCCATCCAATACAAGCGGGGAAGTCAACACCAGAACGCCGATGGACTGTCTCGACAAGAAGAACCATAGGCTCCCCAGGCCGACCTACCCCTGCCACTGTACAAGGAGCTATAAATAACTGAGCAATGTGGACTAAAGTGAGCAGGCCAGAGGTCTGTGTAGACTTCATGGCGTGCTCACTTATTATGGGGGGGGAGAGATTGTGATGGTGTGATATGTTATGTGGATATCATTTTTTGTACATTCCTATTTTTAACAATTCCAGTTATTTTCATAGTGTTTTTCTTATTACATTGTAAGTCTACAGCCTCACTGTATCTGTCTCTTGATGACCCCCTGTAGTGCATTAATCCCTAAGGCCCTTTGTTCTCCTCTGGGGGGCCTGGAAACCGCCCCAACTGGTTTGACTACCCCTGGACAAGGAAAGGGGTGGGGGGAAGAACAGCAGCTGGACAAGTCAGTTCCGGTCTGGGCAGGATCGTACACAGACAGCACTACAGAGAGAGAAGGACCCATTTTATCCTCTGGTGCTAGAGTTTTGGAATCGTTCCCTGGACATTTTATCCTGATACTGGACTGCATTCTTATTCTGGACTATCTTATCCTTTGTGTGGTGGAATGAATATGGACATTTTCGTATTTTTGCCTGAATAAAGGTCTTGGAATTGTCCACTCTTTGCTTGCTCTGTTGACCGTACTTAGCATGACATAGTGTGCTGTGAAAGTTCTGTCCATTTCCGAATCAGATTGCTTCCACCCAATATGCTCTGAGCCATCTCTATCACCAGTTTTTAGTAAGTTCTTTTGTTAATATTATTTGTTTTATGTAATTCTATATGCTGCATTGTTTTGTCCCCTTTGTAAAATGCTTTGCATTCTGTACCTTTTGCTCTTTAAACCACCCCCCTGAAATTCATATGTTACCGGAAACCAGTGTACAATCAGGCCTGTAAATTATTGGTGGTGACAGCTAATAATCTTTCTTAAGGAGTTGGCAGTGACAATATTGAGGTATATACAGTTGTGTGAAAAAGTGTTTGCTCCCTTCCTGTTTTCCTATTCTTTTGCATGTTTGTGACACTTAAATGTTTCAGATCACCAAACAATTATAAATATTAGAGAAAGATAACACAACTAATCACACTAATCACAAATCACACCTACCATGTGTGCGGCGTCGCTACCGCGGACGCCCACAGATGCGGCTGATTGCAGCGTGGCGACTGACTCAGCCGATATACGTCAGTGCCCAGAGGAGGCGCACTGTCGGACGCTAGATAGGTGAAGATATGCACTGTGGCCTGTATCATGCCACTGACTGGCGCTGACTCTAATACTAAGTCCCTATCCACACACGTAATATCAGAGGGAGGGGAGTCTTAATGAGTCATTCGCAGGCACATGCATCCATCATCAGTCACACAGGTAGCAAGTAGAGTCTATACTAGCGCATGGCCGAGAGGCCATGCGGGCCTTTTATAGCCGTGCGCTTCCGGGACCTTCCAGATCTCTGAGATGGACCAATCAGATCAGGAGAAGGACCTGAGCACGTGACTCCCGATCTCCACTGGGAGATCGTCTTGTGAGCATGCCCAGTAGCGCGGCGAGAGGACTTAGCCTCTGGAGTGGTTTGCTGCAGAGCAGGCTGCGCTACTATTGCTGGTCCTGAGGTGGCAGCAACAACCAGACCCAGAGAACTGGTCTGAGCAGGGCGTCTGGATTGCTGTGCAGGTCCCTGAGAGGTCAGAGGGGAATGGGAGACCACAGACTGCATGGCTCTGGATTCCTGCTTTGCAGCTGCAGGAACCCGACGCCTAACAGTTTGACTTTCCATTAAAATCCTCAATTTGACTGCCATCGCCTAAACTGGATATTTTGTGCCCAAGATCTCCTGGCCACGGAATATTTTTCCTTCATCTGTATCCCACTCACTCCTTTACTCTTCTTCTGGTTGTTTTTGGCACAATCAACCGAAGATCCAGGATCAGGGCTGCATCACTATCCCACTGCAATCTTATAGAGTGCGCCCACTGCACAATCTTCCAAGGTGAGTCTGCTACTTGCCCTTCAATTATGTCTTTATGTACATTTGTCATCCTATATTCTTCTTGCATGCCTAAGGGAAGCGGAAGGAGAATTCTGTATGTGAAGTGAAGAGCGTCTAAGAAGAATGGTGATGTGTACTTACTGCATACTGAACAAAGAAAAACCTTCTACCTCGTGGCAAGAACATCTCAAGCTGAGAAAAAAAAAAAAGAGTGCTCCAACAAGCAGCCAGCTTGTGAAGAATACAGAGGCCTTTGAGTGACCAAGTGACAGCCATGGCCTTAGTACTATCAAACGTTTTGGCAAAAACATCAGTCTTCCTGTCTGTATGAAGCCTGAAACCACTGAAGTCTTTGCAAAGAAATCATCAAATGCAGTATATGCAAAGTCCACACTTATTTGGACACTTACCAAGGAATAATACTTAGCCGTCAGATCTGCAGGTGCTTGATCCAAGTCATGAAGAAAGGAGGTAAGCTATCATTAAATAATGGATTTTATTGTATTTCTTTTGCACTTAGATTTGTGTTACTCTTTGATTATTTAGGATTTATCCATTATGGTTGGTCCCATATATCAACTAATATCACTCTCACTGCCTCCTAATACCGTATATTAGCATTTCATCTTGGTGAAGAACGTAGGTTGACGGTTTGAAAACACGGGGAGGTTCTCAGACTACCAATGTACAATGTGCCAGCTATTTTACTGAGATGAAAAGATGACAGGGAATTGGGTGGTCCAGGCCAGAAGTATTAAAAAGGAGGGCACCAGCTATTTTTAAAGATTTTGCTGTAGTCCCGATAGCAACCACAGCAAAGGCTGTTATGATGAGTCACCGAAGGAGGAAAAAACAAAATACCAGCTAAGTCCAGAAAAACCAGAGAGGTTGGCAGCTATCGGATTGCAGACCCCTGAACCTATCCACAACAACTAGCAGTAGCCGTGGGGGGTTCCTACGGTGCCCTAGACCCCTCGATCACAGCCGGAGAACTATATAGCCTAAAGACAGAAAGGGGAAAAACTAAACTGCCCCAGAGCAGACCCCAAAGCAATAGGCAGCCCCCAACATATAATGACGGTGAAGCAAGATGAAAACACTAACACAGATAGAAAGATAGGTTGAGCAAATTATGGGGCCCAAGCTAACTACATAGGACAGGATAGGAAAGCTGCTGTCTGCCATCCGCAAAAACCCTATCAAAATGAGCCAACCGACTGATAGGAAAAACAGGCCCTGAAGTCGCTAGGCTTCCAAAGACTATATCAGCACTAAGGTATATTCTGAAGACAGAGCAAAATATCAACAGATCAGAGACAAAAATGGAGTTCAGCTCACCCCCGGCTGGGGATGGCAGAACTCCCAAAAAACAAGGCAAAACAAAAACAAAACTGAAGAGTACAAAGAAGAGCAGAAAACTTAGCTTTGAGATGCAGGAATCAGACTGGTCTCCAAGAATCCAGCAGGAAAATCACCAGCCAGGAAGAAGGGCGTCGGCAGCCTTATATGCAGTCCTCAATTCCAGCCACCCAGTCATCATCTAGCTGCCCATGTGTTTGGTAATCAGCCTCACTACCTTCTTTCACCAGAGGAGAGAGTTCATCAAACCTCAATGGTGAAGGGAAAAATGAACTCACAACAAAAGGCACTGACTGGTCTCCTTAATCTCAAGCACCACTCAATACCAGGAGCCCAGATTTGCTTCTCCTAGGTTTAGTAGTTCTCTTGTAGGGGCTGCTACCCACCAGACTTCACAAAGACCCTTACATCAGTTGCATCTCTGTGGGTATAAAAATGGCTGAGGAGCGGGCTTCTCACACCATCGGAGTTCACAGACATTTGGCGCCACATACGGATGTCTGAATGAGGCCAGAATGATGAGAAGAGGAGTGCTCCTATTTAAAATTCCAAAATGAATGAAGCTTTCTTTCTATCACCTCACAGGTTTGCAAAAAAATATTTTTTTCAATCACCACAGGTGACTTTGTACTTTTCTGAATCATCTTTTTGTCCTGATTTCAAAAATGTATATAGTTTTTCTGTAGAATGTATAGTTTCCGTAGAGCATCATTATTATAAAGTATAGGAAATATACTGGCAACATTAAGAAAACAGTAATCTACATATCAGAAAAAAAATGCTTCACCTTACAAAACAGTTTTTATTGAACCAAAATAATTTCACATGCAAAATAGAAAACAAAATATGAGCAGAAATTAAAAGTGCTTGACTCGATTTTTCAGGGTTGTCCCTGTATAACATCCAACAGTAATCTGCCATCATTGAGTCATTCCCAAAACCCTGGGAGAATTTCCATTACTTTAAAGTCCTGGTGAAACCTCTCGCTTTGTTCATCGTTTACACCCTCAAGATTTTGAGGGAAGAAATCTAAATGTGAATGTAAAAAGTGAATTTTCAGAGACATGCGACATCCAAGACACTGATATGCATTTAGCAGTTCCTCAACATATTCTGGAGATTTTTGTTTTCCTAAGATTCTTTCACAGATCCACTTGAAGTTTCTCCAAGATCTCAATTCCTTATCAGAGTTCCTTCAAACGTATCATCTCCCATAAGCTCTCTGATGTGAGGACCAACAAATACCCCTTCCTTCAGTTTTGCTGGTGAAATGCTGGAGAATTTCTGTGAAATGTACTAGAACCCTTGTGAATTTTGTCTTTGCCATGGCTTTCACAAAGTTTTTAATCAATCCAAACTTTACATGTAGTGGAGCAAGATAGATTTTTGTTGGAGCAGCTAAAGGATTATGCTGAACATTGTCTCTACTTGGAGAATAGATGTTTCTCTGTCCCCAATCACGACAAACATAATGCTCTACTGTATTTCTACTGCACCATAAACACAAGAAGCAACAATGTTTTGTGAAACCTCCTTACATTCCCATTAGCAGACCAATCACTTTCAAATCTCAGATATTCCATTGATGATGTTTATATTGTATAGCATCCAAAACAACTGACAGATTTTCATAGCTTTCCTTTAGATGACACGAGTGAGCAATAGGGATTGATGGTTTCATATTTCCATTCTGAAGCAACACTGCTTTCAAACTTCTCTGGGATGAGTCAATAAATATTCGCCAATCTGCAACAACATACTCTTGATTCAGTTCGTCAAAGAGGCCATTCACATTGTTACAGTACACCATCAACTGTGAAAAATTATGTTAAAGTGTTACTTCTGTTTCGGTAATAACACAGTTTGACATCATCATGAAGAAGATTTTTCTGTTTCAACCTAGATACAAGAAGTTCAGCGTTATCTTTTGACAATGAAACGTCTCTGATGAGATTATGTAATTCATGTTGATTAAAGCGTTTTGGCTTCTCCATCAGATACATACTTATCTTTACTTCAGGTCTCCATGTCTTCACCAGTAGCTTCAGCTCCATAGTCTTCATATTCTACTTCATTTTTAACCAATCCAGACAAAGGTGGTACAGGAACTGGCAAGGTACCATCATGTGGAACTGGCCTAATCGCAGTTTCAATTTCAGGGTAATTAATCTTATGTTTGTTCTTTGTAGAAAAGCCCTTTAGTTTGATAAAACAAAAGTAGCAGTCATCACTATGATTTTTGGGTTCTCTCCAAATCATGAGAACAGCAAATGGCATAGCCACTTTCCTCATATCCAACCAGTCATGAAGACCACTCGAACAACTTGAGCATATCACATGAGGGGCCCAGCTTTTGTCTTGATCACCAAGTAGACACATAAAGTACATCTGGTACATCTTTATAATATCATGAGTGATTGAACGTACTTGGCCATTTGGTGTAAAAGAACCACACACATAGCAGAGTCTGTTCGAATGATTGATACACTGTCGGGCCATTTTTCTCTTTTAAATCAGATCAAACAGTGGAGTAAGTTCAGTTCAATGGTGGTGACAAACTAAAAAAAAAAATGCGATGAGCAGACCCACTATATGTAGATATTTCCCCAGAGATGACAGAGGCAGCTTGTATTTAGAAGTGATGTTACTGGAGGTAATCTGGTAGATAACTATGTACAGTTGTGAGGTAAACGGGTCAGACTATTCCTTACAGATGAACATTGGCAGACAGGCAGGTTCTCAGTGTGATATTGGCTGCTTTCAGGTTCTCTCTCTGTGGAGACCCTCACTCAGTTACACCTCAGTGGCTGAGCTGTTTTCTTCCCTCTGAGGCGACTTGCACTCCCAGAAATGCAGTGAAAATCCTCTCACAATGGCAGCGGTCCACTGCCTTCCCTTCTATCTCCCAATGGCAGGGCTCAGATCCCTGTAGAGGCCTGTCTCCTGTCAGAGTCTCACACACCAGTCCTTGCTGCCATCACCATCCTTTACTGACTGACTCAAATCTTACCGCCTCATAACAGTTAGCCCCTCCCCACACCATGTGACTTTCCAAGAAGCAGTCATTGGTTGACTGTACTGTCACAACTTTATGTGATAGAGCAAAACTAAGCATATTTTTGGAACCAGCACGTTAAATTCCACAAAACAGACATATTACCTTTGTTGATCTTTATTGATTATTTTCTTGTGTTGACCAGTGATAATGTTTCCATCTTACCATGTATATTATAATTTTTTACTATGAAGTTGAAAAACTCTTGACTGCTGCAGAGAATCCTTGAGGCAGCATTCAGCGGGCAGTGTTGCTGGATGTCATACATTATTCTGTAGGTCAGGCTGCTCACAAGTTTTTCTCTTCCTAATTATGACGAGATAACAGTACTATACACAGAGTACAGCGTGTCCCTGCTATGCATTATTATCATCGAGTAAACTGCATGCAGCGAAACGACTGTGGATGGGAAGGGGGCCAGATCCACAGCAGTGGGAGTGAGTTATGGGAATTTCTTGCTGACCTTCAGCAGTGTATTTGCTGCAGTGCAGATCAATTTCCTGTGTCAGAATTGTGTTTATTTTCAGATACGCTGGATGGTGTCGCATGATTAAAATGTGTCTTTTGTTCCTACTGCTGTAATGTGAAAAGACCTTGGGATAAGAACCTGAGATAACATGCCTCGCTTCTCATTTCATGGAACAGAATAATAATTCTTATTACCCTATTTCTAGATCCTTTCTACTTTCTCGTCTTTATAACTCTATTGCATTTTCAGTGATGAAAAAAGTTAGTTTTTTTCTGCTCTGTATTCCCATGAGGAATAACAAGGTTTATATACTATTTTGAGAATATATGAACTGGTAGATCTGCAGCAGATAAAAAAATGATGGTATCAAAATGACAGCAAGTAGCCCAGTAAGTGACACATTAGTGGAATCATCATCTCTGCCCCTCTATTACTCTGCTGTAAGATGGCATATCAAAAACTTAGTAATAGATTCTCTTTAAACTCTTTAAATTAGGGATCAGTGACCTGTCAGCAGTCTGCATTATGACTACCTAAGCAGAGCACCACATGAAGACCTCCACAGCCCTGCCCCGGAGCACAAGCATATCATTAACTAAAAACTGAAAATAAAGCTTAAACAACAAGCCTCAAATACCAAGCCTTTTCTCCTTCCTCCACGACCTTGCTTTTCCCCCCACTCATGTTGGATGTACCCTTTCCTTCTTTTAACCAGGTGTTTCAAAACCCTAGGCCCAGACCTGTCAGTCACCTGTCACTAAATTAACGATTTGTATTTATTTGCTGAAATGCAAACTGATGTCTGGACCACACAGCACAAAGTATTTAAATGCTGAAATGTGGACTCCTTGATGGCCAATACTGTACAATTACATATGATTTAGATGCCAAAATTTGTACTGCTGGCTGGACTACACAACTTACAAATAGGATTTAAATTCTGAAATGTGGACTCTTGGTTGGACCACTCTATTAGCACAAACTATATACATTCTGAAATGCGGATTTCTGGCTCAACCACACTATTAGCAGAAAGAATTTACATACTGAAATATGGTCTGGTGTCTGGACCACACTATTAGCAGAAATGATTTAGATACTAAAATTTAGCCTGGTGTCTGGACCATAATATTAACAGAAAGGATTTAGATTCAGTTTCTCAACCCTAGGCCCAGACTTGTCAGTCACCTGTCACTAAATTAACAATCAATATTTATTTTCTGAGATAGTGTTCCTGCACAACAATATTAGCCCAAATGATTTTGATTAGGAACTGAGGCATGTTGCCTGCACAGAAATATTAGAAAAACATAATTTTGATTAAGAAGTATGGAATCCTGCCTGCTCCCCAATATTAACCCAAACGACTTTGATTAAGAGATGGGCCCTCCTGCCTACACCCCAATATTAGCCCAAACTATTATGATTAGGAAATGGGGCCTGGTGCCTACACAACAATATTAGGCTAGTTTCACACTAGCATTTATTCGATGCAGCGCACGGCGCCACTAAGCCCCGCCCCCTGCCGGCTCCCTGCCCGCCCCATCCGGTCATCGCCGCCTACTATCGCACATGGACACTTGCGATCTGCGCACCCTATCTTTAGCATAGGGTGCGCAGATCGTGCGCTAGTAGGATTTTGGCATGCGTTGCACACTTTTGAAGGTGCGCCGTGCGCGCTGAAATGCAACATGCTTCGTTCGGCGCGCACGGGCGCACCTTCAAAAGTGCGCAGCGCACGCCAAAATCCTACTAGCGCACGGCCAGCGCACGATCTGCGCACCCTATGCTAAAGATAGGGTGCGCAGATCGCAAGCGTCCATGTGCGATAGCAGGCGGCGATGACCGGATGGGGCGGGAAGGGAGCTGGCGGGGCTTAGCGGCAAATAAACGCTAGTGTGAAACTAGCCTTAGAACAAAACAGTTTTGATTAGGAAATGTGGAATCCTGCCTCCACCCTAATATTAGCCCAAACTATTGTGATTAGCAAATGGGGCCTGGTGCCTGCACCAACAATATTACCCGTAAGGATTTTGATATGGAAATGAGGCCTCCTGCCTGTACTTCATTATTAACCCAAAGCGATTTTGATTATGAAATGGGGCCTCTTGAGTCCAGACTGCAACACAGCATTAGCCCAAATGATTTGGATTAGAAAATGGGGCCTTGTGCCTGCATCAAAATATTAGCCCAAAACGATTTTGATTAGTAAATGTGACCTCCTCAGTCCTGACTACAACACAGTATTAGCCCAAACGATTTGGATTAGGAAATGGGGTCTGGTGGATGCTTCCCAATATTAGCCCAAACGATTTTGATTAGTAAATATGACCTCCTCAGTCCTGGCTGCAACAAAGTATTAGCCCAAATGATTTGAATTAGGAAATGGGATTTGGGGCCTAGACCCTAATATTAGCCCAAATGATTTTGATTAGGAGAAGTGGCTTCATGTCTGCACCCCACTATTATCCCTAACAATTTTGATAAGGAAATGGGGACTTATGCCTGCACCCAAATATTTGCCCAAACTATTTTGATTAGGAATTGGGGCCTGGTGCCTGCACCCTAATATTAGCCCTAATGATTTTGATATGGCCACACAAGTGTCCAAAAACATACTAATGTGGTCGGGGAACCTTCACCATAAAGGACTTCCCAGCATGCATAAAGTACAGGGGCGTGTGAAATACATAGACCAAAAAGTGGATACAAAGTATCCTGAACACACCACTCAGAAAGAGAGATATGTCATAAATAAAAAATAAATTTTATTAAGTAAACTCATATCATAGATAAATAGACAAACAAAATACAAGTAAGAGGAAGGAATATGTACCCAAGTGAAAAACACACAAATATAGGAATGGATACAGGTAATGGTAAAGTGCAAAAATATATCAGCATGTAAGCATATATCCACCTAGACCCATAGTGGTATGTAAAGTGCAAAGTGCCATATAGAGGAAAAAAATCCCCATGCTGGTAATCACATATAACATGAGCACAAACCCATTTAATCGCCTGTTCACAGAATTCCTGGAGTCCAACGTACGTTTTGCCTTTTTAGCTTTTTCAAGGAAATTGTGTGTGTCATGACTTGAGACCTGTTTGATTTATATAGTAAACCCACCAAGTCACGGGCCAATCCTCTGTCGCGTACATCACCGCCACCCCTGGGTCTCAGGTGCAGCCGCTTTCAGCACTCAATTGTGGCGTGCATGGAGGAAAACCCCCTGATGACGTCATATCCGCACGCCACAAATGATAGAGGCCGTCGGCAAGAAGCAGGAGACTCAGGTGTGGTGCACGTGCGCGTCGCCATCCTTTTGTAGCCCGATCACCATACTTTCAGAGCCTATATCTGAAGAAGCAAAACCTTTTACTTGCCGCACCTGCAGCACATATTAAATGCAGGAATCTGGGAAAGTACCGCTGCAGTGTAGAAAGGGCCCTATAAATAACGCCATATGCAAAAGATAACATTAGAAATCGCCCAAAAGGTGAAACACAGCAATACAGAGCACACTCCATAACAGCTTATTAGTGTAACATTAACCTTTTCAGAAAATTCGCAGGTTGTGCGACAAAGGATTCAAGCATTATAATAAAACACCATCATTTAGAGCATATAATATCATTGCAGATCCATATAACAGTGATTCCAACATGCAGAGTCTCATAACATAATTGTTCTCTATATAAATATGAATAGCAATGAGATCAAAGGTGCAATGACAATAAGATCACTAGAACATTAGCCAAAAGATATCAGAACAGTCCAATTGTGTAATTGTTGTGATGATCATTTAAGGGTGAACCTCAGCATTGTTGGAAAGAGTCCTTTTCACAATGTAGCTCAGCATCAGATATGGCCACACATGTTTGGCAATCCTGGGTAAGTATGTAAAACCATAACTCAGACAAGAAAGATGCAAAAAATCACTAAAATATAAAAATAACAAAGAAAACAAGTTAAAAACAAGACATGACAAAAAAAGTTTAAAAATCAGCAGAGTTACAAAAACGGAGCAAAACTAAGTGTTTCGTTCAATCCCATGGGAGTCATAGTGCCCAACTCAAAAATCCATCTTGTCTCCGTTTGGGCCAAGAGTTTTTTCATGTTTCCACCCCTTATACCTCCATGGATCCGGTCAATTCCCCTGACCTTAAGGCCACTTGGATCTGAGTTATGATGCACCCTAAAGTGTCTGGGCAGAGTTTTTAACAGCGAGAGGTCTTCTACCTCTTTCGCTGCCACAATATCTCTTACTTGCTCTCTCACTCTAACTCGTAGCTCCCTGGAGGTCAAACCAATATATATTTTAGAGCAAGGGCACTGTGCAAAATAAATTACAAAAGAAGTTGTACACGAGATATAGTGAGAGATTGTGTATTCCCGGGTACCGTCGGCGGTTGTAAAGGTTTTTGTCCTAATAATATTATGTAAATTACACGCCAGACAATTCCCACAGGGAAAACAACCCCATCTCTGTTTCTTAATTCCTAAAAGAGTTTTTGGGGTACAACATAATGACTCCTGACCAAGTGGTCCTTGAGATTTCTATTTCTCCTGGCTGTAATAAAGGGTCTTTCCGAGATTTCTTTATTCAATATTGAATCAGTTTGAAGAACCGGCCAGTGTTTGGTGAGAATTTTTCGCATAATGTCCCACTGGCAGTTGAACATAGTGATAAACCTAGTGTGAGTATCACAGTTCTCCTTTGAAGCCACAGAGTTATATAATAATTTTTGTCGTGAGGTATATTTGGCTCGATGGTACCCATGTTTGATATTTCACTGGCTGTACCCCCTTGCCCGAAAATATTCCCTTAAATCTTTTGCCTGTTGTTCAAATTTATCTGCCGTAGAGCAAGTACGTTTGGCCCTTAAAAATTGGGCAATGGGGATGGCCTTTATAGTTGAGTATGTCCAGAGGAGGAGTTTACCATTACCTGTATCCATTCTTTTATTCCTGTATTTGTGTGTATTTCACTTGGGTACGTATTTCTTCCTCTTACTTGTATTTTGTTTGTCTATTTATCTATGATATGAATTTACTTAATAAAATGTATTATTTTTTATTTATGATATATCTCTCTTTTTGAGTGGTGTGTTCAGGATACTTTGTATCCACTTTTTGGTCTATGATTTTGATATGGAAATGAGGCCTCCTGCCTGTACCCCATTATTAGCCCAAACGATTTTGATTATGAAATGGGGCTTCTTGAGTCGAGACTGCAACACAGCATTAGCCCCAATGATTTGGATTATAAAATGGGGACTGATGCCTGTATCAAAGTATTAGCTCAAATGATTTTGATTACTAAATGTGACCTCCTCAGTCCTGACTGCAACACAGTATTAGCCCAAATGATTTTGGATTAGGAAATGGGGCCTGGTGCTGCTTCCCAATATTAGCCCAAATGAGTTTGATTAGTTACTTGTGACCTCCTCAGTCCTGACTGCAACAAAGTATTAGCCAAAATGATTTGAATTAGGAAATGGGACTCGGTGCCTGTACCCCAATATTAGCCCAAATGATTTTGATTAGGACATGGGGCCTCATGCCTGCACCCCAATATTATCCCTAACGATTTTGATTAGGAAATGGGGCCTGTTGCCTGCATACCAATATTAGCCCAAATGATTTTGATTAGGAAATGGGGCCTGGTGCCTGCACCCCAATATTAGCACAAACAATTTTTATTAGTAAATTTGACCAGCTGAGACCTGACTTCAACACAGTATTAGCCCAAACAATATGGATTAGGAAATGTGAACTCCTGCCTGCACAACACCATTAGCACAAACTAGTTAGAAGCTGGAAAGTCAATTTCACACAGGATAGGATCCTATCTAAGTATATGGCAGCTTGCAGCAGGAGCACCCTCTCTGCACTGTTAGGGCCCCATCACACATAACGACGCACCAGCGATCCCGACAACGATATGACCTTGTCAGGATTGTTTGTGTGTCGCTACATGATCGCTGGTGAGCTGCCAAACAGGCAGCTTCACCAGCGATCAGCACCAGCGACAGGAGGGTAACAAGCGACGTAACCAGCTGGTAACCAAGGTACACATCGGGTTTCTAAGCCACGCACGGCACTTAGAAACCTGATGTGTACCTTGGTTACCAGCTCCCTGCACCAGCGCACTGGTAACTAAGGTACACATCGGGTTTCTAAGAGCTGCGCATCACTTAGAAACCCGACGTTTACCTTAGTTACCAGCACGCTGATCGCTGGTCTCCCACCTGTCACACGCAGCGATCAAAAAAATGTCCTGGCCATTCCAGGACGATCAGCGATAACCGGCAGGGGGACCGGTTGCTGGTCAGTGTCACACACAGCGATCTCGCTGGTGAGATCTCTGTTGCATCACAAAACTTGTGACTCAGGAGTGATCTGGCTAGCGAGATCGCTATGTGTGACGTGGGCTTTACACTGACAAAATTGCACCAGCAAAACAACATGTCCACTTTTTAAACGTAGAGGGACATGTAACTTCGGCAGCCAATGTCATAAGCCCTTGTGTCTGGATGCTGTGGATGGTTTCGCATTCCTGTTTGCCTGCCGGAATGTACACACATTAAGTTTATTAAAAAAAAAAATTATACTCCACCTCTCCTCTGACCTATACACAACCCCTCCCCTCATAAAACATATCCCCCTGCTGCTCACACAGAACCACTATCCTAATCAAAGTCCTAACAAAAGCATTAGTGGAAACACAATCATTTACCAAACTATGCCCAAATTTTGCCTATTTTGAGGCAAAATGTTCGGGAGTACAAACACAAATTCGAATGAGCTAAGTTTGTACTGATTTGGAGATTGGTGAACATTTTCTGTAAAATTTCGCTTATCTCTATTGATATCTTCTTTAGGGACAAAAAAATATTTTTTTGTATGTCCAAAAATATGTAACATGTCATAAATATAACAAAATGTAGTCACATTTTTACTATGTCTTGACCATTTTAGTCTATGGATATGCTGCCATATGTCTGAATACAATTTTCTGCAAATTAGGTGTAAAGAGTGGACTAAACTGTACAAATAGGAACCTAGCCTTACAGTCCTAGAGGTTCAGCTGGGAGCATGCTCCTTATCGTAGCCACTACCCCTGCTAAACAAACTCCTTGACCTGTTGACCATCACCTGAAATTGTGTTTGATGGCGCCATTGGAGATTAGGCACAAAAAACTTACAGTGCTGCTTTCTGGGAGACAAAGAGATTTGAAACTCTTTTGGGAGTCTGGGAGGTCTCCCTTATTTTCAGACCTGTCAAGTATGGCTTAAAGACCTCATAGCACCATGCCACTGTCTGTCATTTTTTAAAACTGGTGGATGATTCATTCAACCGATGCCTTAAAGAGAATCTGTCAACAGGTTTTTGCTATGTAATCTGATGGCAGCATGGAGAAGGGGCTGAGACATTGATTTTAGTGATGTAACACTTATTTGACAGTGTTGTGTTGTTTTAACATAATAAGTTTTTGATCAGCAGGAGATTATCACTCCCCAGACTACAGCTCACGTGCAACCTGGTCCAACCACACCCTCAGATATGATTAGCAGTTTTCTGTCAATATACATTGTACACAGAAAGCTGCTAATCAGGGATGTGGGTGGGGTTAGCTTTCTGAGCGCTGCTACATGCTTTCTAAAAACTCTGATTGCGTCACAACTGCTGCACCCAGTAAACTAAGTGATACTTCATTAGAATCAGGGCCTCTTTTCCTACATTATGATGCTCTCAGATGAGTTGGCAAAAACCTGCTGACAGATTCCCTTTAACAAGGCATACAATATATGTGTGAACCAAATGACAATAAATGAGAATCCATGAGAAAAGCAGCCTTATGACTACGGACCCGTGTGCAGACAGGGGGACATATTGGCACGCAAAAGCCTCTACGGTTCCAAACCAGGCTCGCAGCATGTTACTTAACCACAAATATTTTCCTTTTTGTAACTTTACCAGTGGATCTCGCTGCAACCAAACCTCACAAATTTTATCCTATTCACATTCCTTTTTCTCATGAAAATACAGTAGTTTCTCATTTTTAGCAATTAATATAATATTGTACATGCAAGAATACATGTACATGCTAAAATACATCTTGGTTGGACTTATGGCCCCGTCACACATAGCGACGCGCCAGCGATCCCGACAACGATATGACCTTGTCAGGATCGCTGGTGTGTCGCTACATGATCGCTGGTGAGCTGCCAAACAGGCAGCTTCACCGGCGATCAGCACCAGCCACACGCAGGTAACAAGCAACGCACGTCGCTTAGTTACCCGCAGTGTATCTTAGTTACCAGCGCGCTGGTGCAGGGAGCTGGTAACCAAGGTACACATTGAGTTTCTAAGCGGCGCGTGGCACTTAGAAACCCAATGTGTACCTTGGTTACCAGCTCGCTGATCGCTGGTCTCCCGCCTGTCACACGCAGCGATGCGTGCTGGCCAGCGGGAGACCAACGATCAAAAAAATGTCCTGGCCATTCCAGGACGATCAGCGATAACCGGCAGGGGGGCCGCTCGCTGGTAAGTGTCACACACAGCGATCTCGCTGGTGAGATCGCTGTTGCGTCACAAAACTTATGACTCAGCAGCGATCTCGCTAGCAAGATCGCTATGTGTGATGGGGGCTTTAACTTGTAATAGCCAGGGGGTGACAGAAGTTGAGCTTTAGCAGAGCCTTAACCCCTATATCACTGCTATATGTAATGATGTTTAATGGAACATACCTCTTTAAATTCTGTAACATAATGTCTAATGACCAAGACCACAGTGAGCAGGAACAAAGCTCATTTGTGCTCTAATTATAACCAAGGACACATTACAGTATGTGACAAGCAGGCTATTCAGTGGCTGGCTCATTTTTTCCAGAGGTCGAAAGCATTAACTCACAAACTGTAATTTAATGAACTCACATTAGTGATCGCTTCACCCTGTAAACTTTACTCAAAAATGCCTGGTCCAGACCTCCGTATCACTGATGAATTAAATCTAAATATTAACGTATAGAATGACAGAATGGCAGCTTAAACCCCAGAATGAAAGTATGACTCTATGGGCCCTCCTATTGTTTCTGAATGCCCACTCTCTGACAATATCGTACTAATTAATGTTAAGCAGCTTAAGACCGGGTCATTTACCCCCCTTTCCTAACCAGACACCTTTTTAGGTTTTTTCAACCTTGTGGTTTAAAGGTGGTTTAAAGGGAAAGTGTCAGTGGGTTTTTGCTATGTAATCTGACAGCAATATGATGTAAGGGGCTCAGACTTGGCTTCCAGTGATGTATCACTTAGTTTACTAGGTGCAGCATTTGCGTAAAGAATCACAGATTTCTCTGCTGCAGATCTAGCAGAGCCCAAATGCTGAGCCCTGTATAACCCCGCCCACAACATTGATTGGCAGCTTTTTATGCACAAGTTATATTGACAGAAATCTGCTAACCAGTGTTGAGGGTGTGGTTGGACTAGGATGCACGAGACATCAAAGGCCCCTTTACATTTAGCGATGCACCAGCGATCCGACCACGATAAAACCCGGTCAGGATTGCTGGTGCATCACTAAATGGTCGCTAGTGAGCTGCCACACAGGCAGATCTCACTAGCGATGTAGCGACACAGCAGCGGTCGTTACTTACCTTTCACACGCAGCAATGCTGACGTCCTCCCGCCCGCGTCCATGCGTCGCTCGTCGGCGCCAGCAGGAAGCGCCCGACGAGAAATGGACCCCAGCGATCTCGCGCGATCAGCGACAGACAGCGGGGGAGCTAGTGATATAGCTGCTGCGTCACAAAATCGGTGACGCTTTAGCGATATTGCTAGCGATATCGCTATGTGTAAAACCCCCTCTAGTCTTCTAGAGATAAAGTCCTGCTGATAAAACACTGATTTTATTGAAACAGCAAAGTACACAGTAAGTACTATGCTGCTCTCATATTACATAGAAAAACCTGTTGACTGTTTTCCTTTAAGAGATGTAGGGTACATTTTTTTTCTCGTTTGGATATTCGAATAGATTTTTTTTTTCATGATACGTGAGACTTCAGTTTTATGCCACCGTCATATTTCCTTTTTTAAGATATCTGTCGATATTGATGGGAAATAAATGTCTGTTTTTCCAATTTATTTATGACTGCAAAGTACCAAAAAAGTATTTAAAAATGTGTCTCCCATTATGTACAATTATTTTTATATATCGGATGCAATTTTTTTTTTTTTACGGTGGCGGGGATACTAAGAGTGATTTGGATTGATTTTAGCATTTTTTTTAATTGCTATTTGTTTATACATTTTATTTTGTATTTGTTTTACACATTGTGCTCCCTATATGGACCATATTTTTAGTTTTATTTTATTTCCCTTGAAACTGGGGCTGGAGCATTAGCCCCAGTTACAAGGGAAATGCAGTCTCCTGGCTGCAGAATGGAATGCAAGGAGATGACCGCTGTGAATGGAGGAGGAAGTCTGTCCCCTCTTCCTATTACTGCGTACACAGCACTACTTTGGTAAAAAATATATATACACTCACTGGCCACTTTATTAGGTACACCATGCTAGTAACGGGTTGGACCCCCTTTTGCCTTCAGAACTGCCTCAATTCTTCGTGGCAGAGATTCAACAAGGTGCTGGAAGCATTCCTCAGAGATTTTGGACCATATTGACATGATGGCATCACACAGTTGGCGCAGATTTGTTGGCTGCACATCCCTGATGCGAATCTCCCGTTCCACCACATCCCAAAGATGCTCTATTGGATTGAGATCTGGTGACTGAGGAGGCCATTTGAGTACAGTGAACTCATTGTCATGTTCAAGAAACCAATCTGAGATGATTCGAGCTTTATGACATGGCGCATTATCCTGCTGAAAGTAGCCATCAGATGTTGGGTACATTGTGGTCATAAAGGGATGGACATGGTCAGCAACAATACTCAGGTAGGCTGTGGCGTTGCAACGATGCTCAATTGGTACCAAGGGGCCCAAAGAGTGCCCAGAAAAAATTCCCCACACCATGACACCACCACCACCAGCCTGAACCGTTGATGCAAGGCAGGATGGATCCATGCTTTCATGTTGTTTACGCCAAATTCTGACCCTACCATCCGAATGTCGCAGCAGAAATCGAGACTCATCAGACCAGGCAACGTTTTTCCAATCTTCTACTGTCCAATTTCGATGAGCTTGTGCAAATTGTAGCCTCAGTTTCCTGTTCTTAGCTGAGAGGAGTGGTACCCAGTGTGGTCTTCTGCTGCTGTAGCCCATCTGCCTCAAAGTTCGACGCACTGTGCGTTCAGAGATGCTCTTCTGCCTACCTTGGTTGTAACGGGTGGCAATTTGAGTCACTGTTGCCTTTCTATCAGCTCGAACCAGTCTGCCCATTCTCCTCTGACCTCTGGCATCAACAAGGCATTTCCGGCCACAGAACTGCCGCTCACTGGATTTTTTTTCTTTTTCGGACCATTCTCTGTAAACCCTAGAGATGGTTGTGCGTGAAAATCCCAGTAGATCAGCAGTTTCTGAAATACTCAGACCAGCCCTTCTGGCACCAACAATCATGCCACGTTCAAAGGCACTCAAATCACCTTTCTTCCCCATACTGATGCTCGGTTTGAACTGCAGGAGATTGTCTTGACCATGTCTACATGCCTAAATGCACTGAGTTGCCGCCATGTGATTGGCTGATTAGAAATTAAGTCATAACACACAGTTGGACAGGTGTACCTAATAAAGTGGCCAGTGAGTGTATATCTGTGACTTCTCCTGCAGATGCATGATCGTGTGTCGCTTCACGATTGAGCAGTGATGTTTTGAGACACCACTGCAGCGTAGGAGACAGACCAGCTGGACGCTTAAAGTCTATGAGCAACATGGAAGTGGTTAAAGAGGTCAATCGACCCTCCAATCCTCTTTACTATGTCAAAAATGTGCAGGATATGCCATCAGTGTGGACTTAGGGTGTGTGCACATGCTGCGGATTGATCTGCGCGGATTTTGCAAAAGACCTGCGGTTTACCTGCGGATTAGCCTGCAGTTTTCCCCTGTGGTTTATCACCTCTACAATGGAGGAGATGGCAAACCGCAGCAGAATCCGCAGAAAGAATTGACATGTCAATTCTTTCCACGGATTAGAAACCGCAGCAAATCTGCGCGGAAAAATCTGCACCGTCTGCACTGCGGTTTCCATTTCCCATAGGATATTATGGTACTGTACACCGCAGCAGAAACTGCTGCTGATCAGCAAGGCCAAAACCGCTGCGGATCCGCAGCAGAATCCGCAGCGTGTACACACACCCTTACAGTTTGTTTGTAACCCCCTTCCTCCATAAAAAAGGCCATATTTCTCATTTTGAACCAGGGCATTTAGACCAAAGATGGACCAACCTTCCAATCACATCAAGAAACCAAGGCTCCAGCAGATTTGTACAACCTTTGCATTGCTGCTATGTATAATTTCTATTAAACTTTATGCAGTAAAATGGGACGGTAAAAAAAAAGGTGGTTCACATGTCACAACTTAAAAATCCCCCACAGCAAGAAATATACATTTTTCCTAGTAGTTCGTTCAGCAGGGCTCCTGCGCTGCGTCATGGGTCTCATGGATGCTTCTGCGCTTTTCCAACTTAGTAATGAGGTTTTTTTTTGTCACAATGTTTCTATTTTCAGTTGTTTGCTGGAGAAAATATAATTGTGGTGCCAGATGTGAATTGCAATTGTGTGGGTGTAGATGCTGTTGTCTCGCATTGAAATCTGTAGAGCACAGATAGGACACAGCACCATTTTAAAAAAGTAATTCAGTATATCAAAGCCATAAAAACAATCCTGCGGTTATTAAATCTAATTATAGAGGCCGTCAGATAGTGTGATAATGTGATGTGCATTGCTTGTGATGTCAGATCCAGAATAGAGAAAATCAGCAAAGGTCTGATACTATGACATATTACAGATAATCCAAATGAACTCTCAATAGGCAAAATCAAAAATCAGCAAGAAGAGATAATTTTATAAATAGAATAAAATATAACTTTTAATGATATTATTAAAATGACCTGGAATAAAAACCAAAACACACAATGACCATCTCACTGTGACTATATATAGTGTAAGTGCTCAAAAAACCATTGATCATATAAAAAGACTCTATCTCCCTATGATGAAATATATTCTTCCAAACAGTTACTGTTTAGCCCTGTCGTGCTCCATGTATTAATCCTGCGCTAATAAGGGCAGAACCCAAGTGTGGCACTGCCTCAGAAGTACCCCATAAGTACAGGTGCTTGGATACAGCACTCTGTGAACAACAAGCTTGTTTAGAAATGATCTTTTGTGGTGTACCCTCTTTATGGAGGGTATCAGTGACTCCCTTCTGTCAAGTCAGCAGTCTTCCGCATGATTGTGGAGCCTACTGAAACAGACTAAGGGACCTTTTTAAATGTTTAGGAAGCTTTTGCAGGTGTTTTTTGTTAATCATTCTAATTTATTGAGATAATGACTTTTGGGGTTTCGTTGGCTGTAAGCCACAATCATCAACGTTAACAGAAGTAACCACTTGAAATAGATCACTCTGTTTGTAATGACTCTATATAATATATGAGTTTCACCTTTTGTATTGAAGAACTGAAATAAATTAACTTTTTCATGATATTCTAATTTTGTGAGAAGCACCTGTATGTCACACTCCCTACATGTTTCCTTCTAAGTACTGAGAATTCATCACCTGGAGTATGTAAACTGCAAAGGTATGGGGAGAAGAGCATAAATGTGGTTCCTGCAGTGGCAAGGAACCTAGTAGCAAGTGTGACAAGAGGAAGCTGCGCTGATGATTTAAATTCATCCAGCAACTAGTAGGGGTAAATGTTATGAATGAGTCACCGTAGGAGGCAAAAACAGAAATACTAGCTAAGTCCAGAAAACCAGAGAAGTTGGCAGCTATCGGATTGCAGACCCCTGAACCTATCAACAACAACTAGCAGTAGCCGTGGGGGGTTCCTACGGTGCCCTAGACCCCTCGATCACAGCCGGAGAACTAAATAGCCTAAAGACAGAAAGGGAAATCTAAACTGCCCCAGAGCAGACCCCAAAGCAATAGGCAGCCCCCAACATATAATGACGGTGAAGCAAGATGAAAAAACACTCACATAGATAGAAAGATAGGCTGAGCAAATGATGGGGCCCAAGCTTACTAAATAGGACAGGATAGAAAAGCTGCAGTCTGCAATCCGCCAAAACCCTATCAAAAACAAGAGCCAACAGACTGATAGGGAAGAAAGCCCTGAAGACGCTAGGCTTCAAAAAAGACTATATCAGTACTCAGGTATTTTCTGAAGACAGAGCAAAAAGGAATTCAGCTCACCCCAGCAGGGAATGGCAGAAATCCAGAAAAACAATGCAAAACAAAACCAAAACACAAATGCAAAAAGCAGAGCAGAAAACTTAGCTATTGAGGAGCAGGAATCAGACTGGTCTCCAAGAATCCCTCAGAGAAATCACCCGCAAGGCAGAAGGGCGTCGGCTGCCTTATATCCAGTCAGCAATTCCAGTCACCCAGTCATCATCATTCTGCTCAGGTGCTTGGTAATCAGCCTCACTACCTTCCTTCACCAGAAGAGGGAGTTCATCAGACCTCAATGGTGAAGGGGAAAATGAACTCACAACAGGTAAAGTGGTTACAGGAGACAGAGAGTGGTCAGCAGTGCCTCAAGGGTGCAATGTCCATTTAAGGACATGATTACATATCAAAGTGAAACATCAGAATAATGCCAGTTTGAGGTTAATTACCCTGTTTGAGAACTGACTTTGATATGTGACTCTGACATCTGACTTTGAGATCTGAGTTTGACATTTGACTCTGATATCTCACTTTGATATCTGACTCTGACATCTAACTTGTTTGCTCTCTATATATTACTACCTAAATATCTAATAAATAAATAATGAAAATATAGCTTAATGGTAAGGTAAATGTGTAACACATAGTTTTGGCTTAAAAGGATAATAATTTAAAAAAAAATCACCATTCTCTGCTGGACGTGAACCTCAAACTCTTAGTATGTAAGCCAGCACAACTATCATTGAATTAGACAGTCACGTGAGAGATAGACCTTCTATTTGATGATGTGATTTTCAGTGCAAACACCTGCCTGAAACTCAAAGACTTTCACACTGACTTTTTCCAAGCCAATTTCAAATGATGTTTGATATCTGAATTTCTTCACACATCAGATTAAGAATCATAACGACTCTCAGACAACCTGGGTATTTGCGTGGTTGATCTCATGAGCCAAGAAATATTGAAAGCTAGAATCATTTGAAATTATGGCTGAATAGTAAGGCTTTTGTCTCGTAGAGCCGAGCTTCTAGGTTCAGCTCCCAGAAATATAACAACAACACCTTTTTTTACTTTTAAATTTATGTTGGCTGGTAAACATACACTTTTGCTTTTACATGAAAAATGCCACGTGCAAAAGTGAGACTACACCTTGGGTTGGACCATCACGAACATTGCAAGCTTAACCAAGTGATATGCCATCAATGCCACACAAGGACCAAACCCGTTAAATACCAATATATTTGATCTGGAAAATAAATTTCCATTGACTCACTTTTAAACCTGTCCTAAAAACTAGGAGGGAAGCATATCAAAACTGGAATAAAGGAAATCTATCTTAATTGCCCAAAGCAACAAATCACATTCTGTTTTTAATTCTTCACAGCTCCGTTTGGAAATTTGCAAATGTACAGTCCCACAGTCAGATGAAAAGAAATATATAGTTAATTAGTGCCTCCCCCCAAAAAAAATTTCTTTTGTCTATGGCATTTACCAGGTAAGAACACAGCGTGTCTGAAAAGCTGGAGTCACACATAAGCGACTCACCAGCGATCCCGCCAACAATATCAACGTGTCAGGATCGCTGGTGAATCATTACATGATCGCTGGTGAGCTGTCAAACAGACAGCTTCACCAGCGATCAGCACAGCGACGCCAAGCGCGCAGCGTCGCTGTGTTCGTTAGTTACCAGCGCGCTGATGCAGGGAGCTGGTAACTAAGGTACACATCGGGTATCTAAGGGACGTGCGTCCCTTAGATACCGGATGTATACCTAAGTTACCAGCTCCCTGCATCAGTGCGCTGGTAACTAACGTACACATTGGGTTTCTAAGGGACGCACGTCCCTTGGATACCCGATGTGTACGTTGGTTACCAGCTGATCGCTGGTCTCCCGCCTGTCACACACAGTGATGCATGCTGGCCAGCGATGGAAGAAATGTCCTGGGCTTTCCAAGAGCGATCAGCGATACCGGCAGGGGGGCCGGTCGCTGATCGCTGTCACATACACTGGAAATCACGTAATCAAATAGAAGGCATGACTTCCTTTTACTACTTGTAGATCTCAATAGTAAGTGTTCCGGCTTAGGCCTGTTTCACACATCCGTTTTTGACCATCAGTCAAAATCCGCCGTTTTGGTGAAAGAACGGATCCGCCATTTTTCTTGGCGGATCCATTTTTTCCCCATTGACTAGCATTATTGGCGGATTTTGACTGATGGTCATCCGTTGCATCCGCATGTCAGCGGATCCGCCACGTTTTGGTGTCCGCTGACATGACCGGACGGACCCTGCAACATTTTTTCGGGCTGCGGATCCGCCATGTAGTGATTTAACCCCCAATTCTGTCTGACTGCCGGTAGAAAAATATCTATCTCTCTCTCTCCTCTCACCGCAGCTCCAGACTTCCCGCGATCATGGCATCCCTGCTCCCCACATCGCGCGATGATTGTTACTCACATCGCGCGATCGCTCCACACATCCCGCGATAAGGACCGCTCACTTCCCACGATGTCTGCTCCCCACATCGCGCGATAGTTGGCGCTAATATCCCGCGATAATCCCCAGGTTATCCCTCCCGCGATCCATCACACCTGCTCATTTCCCCTGGTCCCGGCTCCCGCGAGATCTCAGTCGCGCCATTACTCCCACCCCGGCTCCCGCGAGATCTCGGCAGCGACATGGAGAACACTACATCACCGGTATTTTTTTATTTTTTTTTTTTAACCAGGCACGGTTCCTTTAAATTTGCAAGATCGGCGGATCCGTACATCCGCCGATCCACTGGCACACGTTTCTGTCAGTCCGCCTGCAGATCCGTTTTCTGCTATTTTGGCGGATTTGGACTGACAGAAAAAACTGATGTGTGAAACAGGCCTAACAGACAGTTGCAGAGCTTAGTGAACCCGGTCCAGAGGAGCGCAAAGAAGGGAGATCATCTTTTTCTAATACCCTATCTCCCTTCTTTGCGCTCCTCTGGACCGGGTTCACTAAACTCTGCAACTTTCCTTCCTCTTCTGAGGCACCCAGCTGGAGCTGCATCTCTCCCCTAAAGCCAAACCTGGCTGGTGCTCCTTTGTCTTTTCACTGCCTGGCTTACAGACAGACAGTTTTGGGTTTCAATAGAGGTCAGTGAACTTATTATTATTACTATTAGGTTGCCCTCACACCCAGGGCAGCGGGGTAATCGGTACTGGGCCAGTGTCAGGGGGAGTGTGTCACAGCAGCGGTGACCCGGTCCGTGGCCCTGGGCACCCAATATCAATGGTGGTGATGTTAATGGTGTTAAAGTTTATTGGAATAGTTTGTGACGCCACCTGTGGTGCTCGGCAAGTGTGATGTTAGGCCGACGCTGCGGGCAGATCCTCTGGGACTGATGATATGCGCAGCTTAGATGGTAAAGTTCCCCACAGGTGGAACTGTAGTCCCAGGGCAGTGTAGATGAAGTAATGGTGGGGAAGCGCAGTTGGTGTAGGTGCAGGTACCCAGGTGTAGCAGTGCTGGAATAACTGGAGGACACCAAAGTATGCTGTTCCAAAGCTTTACTCACTGTTTGCAGTTCACACAACTGCCGGCCTCGGCACTGTGTTCTTCAGGTCAGGGCCCCAGCCAACCTCCAGGCAGGGTAGGATTCTCCCCTCCACACTCCGCCAATATGTACCTTACTGAACGACTCCTCCAATGCGACTTTAGGTGCGAAGCACTCCAGTACTTAGTTACCCTGGAATGCCTCTCTCTAGGTGTTCCTCCTCTCTGCGTCCCGGCTCACTGTCCAAGTGCTGTTGTGTCCCAAGTCTATGATAGGAGTAAGGCGTTAGTGGCTCACTACTCCTCCAGTGTCTGTTGCCGGACATAAAGATCCAATCAACCTCGGGGACCGGGCCCCGGCCTTTGCGCTCTGAACTGGAAGGGTTATCTCTCTTTCTCAACCTGCTTCCCACCGTCCTTCTATTCTCCTTCGTTCCGATCTGTTCTATCTCTCTTATGGAATCTGTAGTCTCCAGTCTACGTCTCTTTCTCCTTCTCTTCCTTCCCGTACCAGCTGGCCCAGTTCACTGGGGCAGCTGCAGCACTCCTTCCCCCATCCCTTCTTCCAGGGATCCCCACTCCTCACCAAGTGGCTGTCCTCTCCTACTCCGCCTGCCCTCTTCTGCGGACTAACTTTAAATCCTACACCTTCCCTCTCTTTTATATCTAACTCCACCCGCCTCCCCAGCACCTCTCGTGTTACGAAGCCAGGGACCACAAAAGGCACTCTATGACTTTTCCAGCATAAAGCATGGATGGGTCCCTGCTGAACTATCCTGTGTGTGGGGTCACTGGCGTAGCGTGGGGGGGCGGGGGAGTGGTCCACCCCAGGCGGCATGTGTGTGGGGGCGGCGCGGCAGCAGCAATTCCACCCTGCAGTGCAGTGCAGCGGCGGGCAGGGAGCGATCACAGCAGCTCCGCTGCCTGCAAGAGTGAGTAGCAGGAGCAGAGCTGCAAGGGTCCGTCCTGCTTCCTGCCCAGAGGCCGCGCTTCCTGTTTCACACAGTGGAGCGCTGCTAAATGACGTCATCATTCAGCGGCCGCTGCTGTGTGAGGGAGAAAGCGCGCGCGATGCTGCGGACAGGTGAGAGGAGAGAGGTGGTGTCTGTGTGTATGTATGTCTGTGTGTATGTATGTCTGTGTGTGTGTGTATGTCTGTCTGTGTGTGTATGTATGTCTGTGTGTGTGTGTATGTCTGTAGGTTAGCCTGGCCCTGCAGGAGATGGGGACATGAGAAGATCATGATAGGGAGAGAAGGCCATGATGCCTGGGGTGACAGGAGAAGGCCATGATGGGGGTAATGGGAGAAGTCCATGATGGGGGTAATGGGAGAAGGCCATGATGGGGGTAATGGGAGAAGTCCATGATGGGGGTAATGGGAGAAGGCCATGATGGGGGTAATGGGAGAAGGCCATGATGGGGGTGATGCAGGGAATGCAATGATGGGAGTGATGGGGTGATGGAGCAGGTAATGATGGGGGTGATGAAGCAGACAATGATGGGGTGATGGGGTGATGGAGCAGGCAATGATGGGGTGATGGAGCAGACAATGATGGGAGTGATGGGGTGATGGAGCAGGCAATGATGGGAGTGATGGGGAGAAGGCAGTGATGGAGTGATGGAGAAGGCAATGATGGGAGTGATGGGGTGATGGAGCAGGCAATGATGGGGGTGATGGAGCAGGCAATGATGGGGTGATGGAGCAGACAATGATGGGAGTGATGGGGTGATGGAGCAGGCAATGATGGGAGTGATGGGGAGAAGGCAGTGATGGGGTGATGGAGAAGGCAATGATGGGAGTGATGGGGTGATGGAGCAGGCAATGATGGGGGTGATGAAGCAGGCAATGATGGGGTGATGGAGCAGACAATGATGGGAGTGATGGGGTGATGGAGCAGGCAATGATGGGAGTGATGGGGAGAAGTCAGTGATGGGGTGATAGAGAAGGCAGTGATGGGGTGATGGAGAAGGCAATGATGGGAGTGATAGGGAGAAGACAATGATGGGGTGATGGAGCAGGCAATGATGGGAGTGATGGTCTAGAAGGCAGTGATGGGGTGAAGGAGAAGGCAATGATGGGGGTGATGGAGAGGGCAATGATGGGGTGGTGGGGGAGAATGCAATGATGGTGGTGGTGGAAAGGGCAATAAATGAGGGTGGTGGAGGAGGAGGAAATGATGGAGGTGGTGGAATGGGCAATGATGGGAGTGGTGGGGGAGAAAGCAAAGATAGTGGTGGAGAAGAAAATGATGGAGGTGGTGAAGATGGCAATGATGGGGTGGGGAGAGGACAATAATGGGATGCGAGGGGAGGAGGACAATGAGGGGTGTGGGGGATTGGGATGGGAGGAAGGGGGACTTATAATGGCCTTAGGAACAGGGGGAGGTGGAGGAAGACATTATCGCTTATTATGTCTAACACAGTCCCTTAGTATATAGTGTACTCACTAATTCTGTATAACACCATCCTTAGATACATAGTTTCCTCTTTTATTATGTATGACACCATCCCTTATTATGTATCATCCTCTCTAGTTATATATGATGCCGTCCCTTATTGCATAGCTTCCTCTGCTGTTATGTATAGTGCTGTCTCTTACATAGTGTATTCTTGTTAATTTTGTTATTTACAGTGCCCTCTTTTATTACATAGTCCCTTCTCTTTTTAGATATAAAATGACTGCTGATCGAGGAGCCGGTGACCAAACTACCAGTCCATCAGCTCCTCCATTAGAAAGGAAGCTTTCCCATGCTCCATCAGCCATCATTGCATTATACAGCCAACAAGACAGGACGGTATGTAATAAATCACAGGGCTCTATATAATCCAATATGTAAGGGACGGTACTGTACATAACAAGAGAGGGCACTGTGTAAGGGACAGCAATATACATAATAAAGGAGACTATGTAATATATACCTGTATGTGTGTGTGTGGCTATATAATATCAATATCTATCTCTATATATATGTATATATACACACACACACGTAGCTTTGACGCCATAAAAGGAGGGGGGCCCGGACACATTTCTTGCACAGGGGCCCCAAGCTGTCAGTGTCCGCCCCCTGTCCGCCAAAATAATTTGTACTTTCTGGGGTTTTTTCTGTCACATTATTAAAAATTATTATTAAAAAAGCCATTAGGTCTTCATCCAGCATCATCTAGCTAATACATACATATATATAGAGAACTGCAAGAAGATGAAAGTCTAGAAATTTAGAAATAATAGCAGAGTTAGTAGCAGACTAAAAATTAGATCTTTGAGTGTAGTGTGGGCTCTTCGGATGCTTCCGAATTATCAACGACCAAAGGGGCGGCAAATTTTTCGACCGCCCCGGGCGCCACAAACAGTTGCTACGCCACTGTGTGGGGTGCAGGTGTTGGAATGTGGAAGGGAGTTCCCACCCTACCTGGATGGTGGGGTACCACACCTTAGGAGAAGGTGCAGTACCTCTGTGGCAACTGAGGCCTCAGGGGCGCCACATAATCATTTCAAATCAAAACTTTGTATGGAAGATATGTCTTACCGTTAAGCTATAGGTTTATTATTTATTTGATTAGATATTTAGGTAGCAATATATAATAAGCAAACAATAAGTTAGATGTCAGAGTCAGGTCTCAGAGTCAGGTGTCAGATTCAGATATCAGATGTCAAAGTCAGAATCAGATGTCAGATAGAGATCAGCGAACCCGAACAGTAAAGTCCGGCGTCCGTACTGAACATCTACTGTTCGGGCACGGACACCAAACATGACAGCGCAGCAAACACCGCTTTTGATTGGCAGTGAAATCATCACGGCCGGTCAGAGAGCTGCGGTTCTCACGCTGTGATCGGAGGTATAAAGTTTACCTCTGATCACTCGTGTCAGATGATGGGACAGTTGCTCCCATCATCCAATACCTGCTGCTTCTAATAACAGCGAGAGCAGGAGCGGCGGATGGGAGTATTCATCAGCCGCTCCTGCCCTGTGAATAAATAATTAAAAAAAACGGTGTGGGTCCCCCTGTATTTTTGTCCATATTTGTGGCTTTGATGTCACCTTTTTATTGTCAGTTGACTGGCCCCTTACCAGCCTGAGAATACCAGCCCCCAGCTGTCTGCTTTAGCAAGTCTGGTTGTCAAAAATGGGGGGACCCCATGCCATTTTTTAAATTATTTATTTAAATAATTTAAAAAAACAACATGGGGACCCTTCTATTCTTCATAACTAGCCTTGCTGAAGCTGACAGCTGAGGGTTGCAGCCCCCAGCTGTGAGTTTTGCCTGGCTGGTTAGCAAAAATACATGGGAACCCATGCTGTTTTTTTTAGTTATTTATTTACAGCACAGGAGCCACTGATGAATACACCCATCGGCCGCTCCTGCTCTCACTGTTATTAGCGGCAGCCGATATTGAATGATGGGAGCAGTAGTCTCATCAGCTGACACCAGAGGTAAACTTTATACCTCCGATCACAGCTGAGTGATCACACTGCTCCTGTGCTGTGTCTGCAGTTGCGCAGTCTACTCTGTGCTGGCTTTGCTGGGAGTGCATTATTCCATACCCGATGCTGGCAGCCATGCACTGCACAGCAACAAGTGATGTGAAGTAAGGGCTTTCTAGTCACCTGCTGCTGCCAGCTTCTTTTGATCTCATCGAGCACTCCGCAGATGAGAGAACAGTGAGCGCAATGAGATCGATAGAAGAGGCAGCAGCAGGTGATGAGAAAGCGCTCAGGTCGCATCAGTTGTTGCTGAACAGTGCAGACGGCCACCAGCACTGGGATAGAATAACGCAGCACTCACAGCTCGGTGCACCCGATCAGAATACAGGGCCGAGCAGGCAAATGAAGGAGGCAGGACTTGTGGTGCTGGCCAGGAGGTGGACCCACCAGAGGATTCTCCGGTTTCCCAGTGGGCCAGTCTGACCCTGCCTTCACTTGACAAAATATGCCTCAAATACTCAATTTGCTTACAGAAAAGTAATCTTTGCAGCAGCCGGCACCATTGCCTTTCCCAAGACTCTTCCGTCTTCCGACGTTTCCTGGGCTTGAGCTGCTCGGATTAGCTTCTGAAACACCTTCTGTTGGGTGGTTCGTGGGCTCCATTGGTTCAAGAAAAGTCCCTGTGGCTCACTAATCAGCAGCTGTCCCATCTCATTCAGCACGTTCGTCCCCAGAGTCATTAGGGGTCCACGACCAGCATCTCCTGTGACTAACACGAACCCCCTTGCAGCCTACATCCTTCCCGCATAGTTTAATCTCCATCCAGACCATTTCTGCGACCGGAATGGGCAACTGATTGGTCGCTTTTAGTCTTATTACTGATCCCCACTCTGGCCTTGAGACCTCTGGAAAGTGTCATCTTAAGTAGGCTTCCAGCAGAGTAGTCACTTGTGACCCGGTGACAATCAAGCAGTGAACAGCTCGCCCATTTGGCTCACAGAAAATATATTTTTGGGACTTCCTTCCCCATTCATCTGTCTTCCTAGTTACAGGCTGCGTCCCTCATCCGCGGAGCCTAATAGTTTAACGGCTGCCTCATTGTGGGCCGTCTTCAGCTCGCACAGCTTCAAGCGTAAGGTGCAGTCTTCCCACATTTGAGGGACGTCAGTCCCCCTTCAGCACCAAGCGGCCTCACTCCCTGAAGAGGCCTGGTAGAAAGGCGAGATCCTGTTACATTTTTGTCTCGGATTGTGGATTCTTCCCTCAGTGGCTCTTGAGCCATAACAGGGTCTGTCCTTAGACTGGTCCATTCTCTCCGCATCTCTTGTATCACCTTTCATATCTCTCGGGCCCACTCGGACTCTGCTGCAGGTGAAGTAGGTATATCATAGTTGTAGACCATCCCTGCTAGGGCTGTCACCCCCTGCTCCTGCTCTCTTACGCGCACCTCTGCCCCACTTCTAAGGTAATGCGTGGGCTAGCGCGCAAGCGTTCTCGGAATGCCTGTTTCAACGGTGCATCCCTAAGACCCGACACAAAATGATCCCTCAAAATCCTATGAGGGGGCCCCACTCGCGTGATTCCCACAGCTTCCATTTTTGTAATGTGTGCATGTACCTCCTGCAGCGCGTTGAGATATTGCGTCACCATCTCCCCTTCTCGCTGGATGCGACCAAACAAATGCATGCACAAATATTCAACGGTAGTGGGGTCCCTGTGTATCTCTTCCAAAACCTGGACCACTTTATCAAACGTATCCCGCTCATGTAAAGGGTGGAACAACACAGAACACCAGGCCTCCCGGTCTAGTGCCATTAACGCTATGTCCGCCTGTAGTGCAGGGGCCATAGGGTGCATTCGAAGTATGCTTCTGACCCATTCAGTCCAGTTCCACAACATCATGTTATTTCCTGTGAACTTCAGGAGATTACTAAGCACTGCCCCCAATGGCAAACTGGACCTGGGGGCACCCATTATGGACTGGTCTGCAGCATTTGTGTCCACGGACTGCATCCTGCCGACTACGCCAAATGTAATATGCAGGTGCTGGAATGCAGTAACACAAATGCTACAGAGCAGGGTTAACTATATTTAATTAATCAACAGTAGGGAACTCCACATAGGGAGATAGCAGGGTAAAAGGGTACAAAACTAAACTGAATAAACAGTTGTTTAACTAACAGTCTCTGGTTAACAGTAGACTTATTGTGGCTCCGCAGCTTGTCACTCGCTGAAGGTCCCGTGGGTGGCAGGATGCTAGTGGCGTCAGTTTGGTGTCTGCTGGCATTCTCACCCAGCATACAGTCCTAATTCTGGTGGCAGTGGGCGGTCTACGGTTTTGCATGCTGAGCCACTAGTCCATATATCTGCGGAGGAAAAGAATAGAGCTCTCCGCAGGATTCCTCTTGGCACGTGTCTCTTTGTTAAATCTCTTATTTATTGAGTTTTGTATTTTAAATTGCAGAAGGTACAATAATCATATACAATAAGTACAGTTAGAACTATAAGTACCTTTAAGGGTATAGACAAGCCAAACATTAAATGGCACGTGTCTCTTTGAGCAGCCGCCATCACCTGAAGGTGTACACTGCAATGCTCTGCCCGATGTGCACCTCTCTGGATGTCAGAGCTGCGATGCTCCGTCGGTCGCACGCTCCCCTGTGCACCTGCCGGTTTCGGTGAGTCCCTTATTATGCCGCCCTTTCTCTTCACGCCACAGACTGTCACTCCCCTCTCAGCATTTACAGTCTGTACTTCATCAGCGTTCTGGCGGGAAGACTGCTTCCCTTGCCACGCAACCCATTTTACCTCACACTGACTGGCCACCCCCCTTTCACCCTGGTTACTGGCTCGCTCCGGCTGCAATCTCAGTTCCCCTAGGAACAGGAGGATTGTCCCCAGCAGTTCCGGACCCGATGCTTCAGCAGCTATGGTAGTGGGTCGCCCTCGCTCGCCCAGGGCAGCGGGGTACTCGGTACCGGGCCGGTGTCAGGCGGGAAAGTATCACAGCAGCGGCGACCCGGTCCGTGGCCCTGGGCACCCAGTATCAATGGCGGTGATGTTAATGGTGTTAAAGTTTATTAGAATAGTTTGTGACGCCACCCGTGGTGTTTGGCAAGTAAGATGTTGAGCCAACGCTGCATGCAGATCCGCTGGGACTGATGGTGTGGTGCAGCAAAGATGGTGTAGCTCCCCACAGGTGGAGCTGTAGTCCCAGGGCAGTGTAGGTGCAATGGATGAGGAGAGGCGCAGAATGGTATAGATGTTGTTACCCAGGTGTAGCGGTGCGGGAATAACTGGAGGACGCCAGAGTATGCGGTTCCAAAGCTTTACTCACACTGCCTGCCTCCGTACTGTGTTCTCCAGGCCAGGGCTCCAGCCAACCTCCAGGCAGGATAGGATTCTCCCTTCCACACTCCGCCAACATGTAACTTGCTGAACGACTCCTCCAATGCGCCTTTAGGTGCGAAGCACTCCAGTACTTAGTTACCCTGGAATGCCTCTCTCTAGGTGTTCCTAGTCTTTACTTGTATGACAGACAGCTGTAGCCTGCTTCGGGGACTCCACTCTGCGTCCCGGCTCTCTATTAAGTTGCTGTTGTGTCTATGATGGGAGCAAGGCGTTAGCGGCTCACTACTCCTCCGGTGTCTGTTGCCGGACATAAAGATCCAATCAACATCGGGGACCAGGCCCCGGCCTTTGCGCTCTGGACTGGAAGGGTTATCTCTCTTTCTCAACCTGCTTCCCACCGTCCTTCTATTCTCCTTCGTTCCGATCTGTTCTAGCTCTCTTATGGAATCTGTAGTCTTCAGTCTACGTCTCTTTCTCCTTCTCTTCCTTAGGGAGCTCGTTCCACTAAGACCAGTCCTCAGCCTCTCCTGACTGACTGCCTTCCTCCGCCTTGAGCTCCTCTCAGGCTGACCTGCTATCAGCCTGCTCTCTCTCTCTCCCAGACCCTCGTCTGACTGGCTTTGAATCCTACACCTTCCCTCTCTTTTGTATCATCTCACTCCACCCGCCTCCCAGCACATCTCGTGTTACGAAACAGGGTTCCACGAGGGGTGCTCTGCTAACCCCCAGCCTGAAGCTGTTAGGTGGCCCCACTGAACTATCCTGTGTGTGGAATGCAGGTGTGGAGAGTGGTCAGGAGTTCCCACCCTACCTGGATGGTGGGGCACTACACCTTAGGAGAAGGTGCAGTACCTCTGTGGCGACTGAAGCCTCAGGGGCGCCACAGTAGCCCAATCTTCCCTTCTACACATTTTTTAATGTGATTAACCCTTTCAGGGCTTTGGTCCCATAATCCAGCAGGGGGTGCGCAAACATGCGCATATGAAACTTGGATGGGGGGACAAAAGTCACTCAACTGTGACCATACTGGCCACCACTGGCACCCAGTCCTGGTGCCGTTCAGGGCTCCTTGCCCATCAGGAGACGCAAAACAGTCTCTCATACATTTTACACTCGGTGCAACTGGCACACTCAACTTAAAGGGGTCCTCTTTAAACACTGCAGGGCCACTGACTGGCATAGTGGGCTGCATTCTGCCCCTGGACAACAATGAAAGTGTGGCCTGAAGACCCGCTGGAGGACAACTCTTCACTGTTCCTCCGACTTCTTTCCTTCAGCAACGGCCGACTCAGCAACTTGGAGCCTCCCACTCCCGTGACCTTCCTGTGGCCACAGATTCCTTTAAGGGCACCTCTGCCCTCTGACTTTCTGTAAGGGCCACAACCATTGCGGGCGGCCACACACAATACCGCGCCTGGCTCTCCTCGATGCTGGAGACCACCTTCACTACCTCAGCATATGATCACCGGGGCCCTTGCTCCTTTAAGATTCTGTGCTCCAGCTACTTCTCCTCAATCACTCCCCTCACCCACCGGACCTCTTCTGCTGTGGGATCTGAAGTGAGCGCAAGTCTCTCACTCACCGAAGCTGCAGCCGGCTGTGACACCCTCCACTGTGGCTGCGTAAACGTGGGATCACAGCCGCAACAGTTTCTCTCTCCATGACTTTCAGCTTCTCTATCATTTCTTCTGGTGCCGGCTCCTCGGCATCTGTGGTGTCCTTGCTCTCGGCGATCTTCATCTGCATAGGTATCTCACTTGGCAATGGTGTCTCTCTCTTTCGGGTACGCCATTTTACCCTTCTGGGCTCCACCCGTTCATGGGGAGGAATCACTTCCAGCTGCACCACCTGTTCCTCAGGACTCTGCTGTATGGATCAGGGTCTCTTCTTCTGCCGTGCCCATCTCGGGTGGGCACCAGTCACTATGGGATGTGGCCTTAGCTCAGGCCACTGCTTCCATCTTCGCGCTCTTTTCCATTTAGGATGCACATGGTAGGCAGCACCGCTTCCAACTTTTGTGACAGTGGCCGCCATTTTCTTTTCAGTGTTCTGTGCCATCTTTAACTCTCTAATGGCCGCTATCATTGCCGTCTTCAAGGCTCCTCCAATCTCTGTACACAAGGCATCGTAATTCTGCTGACTACGCCAATTCTGTTAGGCGGCCAGGGGATAGTCATGGCAACATACTGGACTGTTCCCACACCCTGGCACCTCACAGATGAGACACAATGTCCTTTTTGCTGCACATGCAGCGCGCATAGCAGAACACTCACGGTTAATGTCACAGTTCCTTCCAGTTCTGGCACTCTGGCTCCTGGTTTATCATTTCCTAAAAACACTTCGGAGTCACAGTCTTTCTCCAACTGTTGAATTTTACTGAACAGAAAGGCATCCATCACATCAGCAGCACAGTTCACAGAAGGCAACGTTTTCTGTACTTTCCCTGCCTTCCAGACAGACTCCATTCTCTCTATAGCCTCTCTTCCTTTACTCCTGGCAATCTCTGCTGTCTCTGTGGATAATCTGTGTCCCATCCGTTCTTCCCCTGTACCTGCTATCCGGGCAGCATCTTTAGAAAATCCGTGTCCCATCTGTATGTTACACGTCACCAGCTCCCTGTCAGCCCCTTGTCCGGTTCAATTAGGGAAAGGTGCCGGCAACGCCATCTCAGCTGCTCCCGCCCCGGTCTTAGACCCCAAAGCCTTCCTGGGGATAATTCTGTTGAGTTTGTGCCCGTTTACACTGTTCTCCAACCTGAGGCCCCTTACTACAATCTGCAGACTTATCCCCATGACTATAATTCTTTGTTCTCTCTCTCTCTCTGCCTTGAGCAGGCTGCCCAGGTGTCTGCCTCTAATTAGGAAGTGTCTGTCCTACACCTCCCTGCTCTGTGCTGCTCTGCTCTAACTCCTCCCCATTGAATAACCCCTTGCTGCCTTTGCCTAACTGACACTATTATCTATCCTACTCTCTAATATCCTATTCTCTATCTCTAATGTGCCCCCTCTATTCTAACCCCACTATTACTCTACGCCAGTTTCTATCCCTAATCCTAAACATATACACAATCCGTGGCAGATACATTACATCACAGTACATAAACATGACATAACACATTAATAACAATGAGGTGCTGCATGTAATTGCCCGAACAGTGTCCAGGAGAGAGGAGGCACATGAGGTTCCCTGCCACCTCCTTACACTAGTGTCAGAGCCACCAATACCACCTCTGGATAATAAATCACAAGTATAGATACAAATTAAACCACTAAACAAATATAAAGTGCATAATACAATTATATCAAAACAACCAAAAAATGATTCCAAATGGAATGTCCCTCAGAAATAAATGTTAAACCAGTTTGCAAAATGTGCAGCAAGAAAATAAAGCACTAAAACTTGAACTATTGGGAGACACAATAGACACATACTGTATACTACCTGCACAAAGTATGGTTATAATATTCCTGTAAAGTCCTAGGTGTTAATTAGAATTCAAAATTGTCCATGAAAAATGTGGACAGACAGTGGTGGTGGGAAAGAAAACCCCATGCGTACAGCCACCAGCGTTGTGGCTTCCTCAGGGGTAATTGTGTTGTCTGTCCCACAAATATACAGTGGGTACAGTGGGTACGGAAAGTATTCAGCCCCCTTTAAATTTTTCACTCTTTGTTTCATTGCAGCCATTTGGTAAATTTAAAAAAGTTCATTTTTCCTCATTAGTAGAGTTGAGCGACTTTTGGTTTTTTAGGGTCGAGTTTCGTTTCGTGAAACCCGACTTTTCCAAAAGTCGGGTCGAGCAAGATCGTCCGATTATAGGGAAAAGTCGGGGTCGTCCCGAAACACGAAACCCAATGTAAGTCAATGGGGAATAAAAGTCGGCAGTGAGAGGAGGACAGGAAACACACCTACAGTGCCCATTTGAATGCCAAAAGCATCAATTCTTCTTACTTAAGCTTGTCAACCTTAATTAACTTCATAATACAAGTTACGCACTGAAAAATGGGGGTTATTTGGCTAAAGTTGTGGGGGGGGTGCTGGCTCCAGGTTTTCATGTGCCCTGGGCGAAAGAGCGCCCCTTTAACACATACCACAACTCATCATGCTCCGATACGGCAGAGAAATAGCGGTATAGTACAATGAAAAATACTTCACTTTTTACATCTCATGACGAGGCCCATCTATTTCTCCATACAGAATCATTGGTCCCATATAATGTTTGAAACAGTATATGATGAGCTCCACATAATGCTACAGTATATGTTGGTCCCCATGGATGAAGCTCCACTGTCTTATGGGCCCAAATAATGCTCCAAACATAATGGGCCCCATTTCTAATGCTCTAGTGTATAATGGGCCCTGTAAATGCTGCTCCAGTGTCTGATGTCCACCTTTGGAATGTTCCAGTGTATGGTGGGCCCCATCTATCATTCTCCAGAGTATAGTGCTCCCCAAAAATTGCTGTCCCAACATTGAAAACAATCAAATAAGTCTCCTCGCTAGGGAATCCCTGTACTTGTCTGGACTCCTCGTCGTCCCCATCTTCCATCTCACTGCACAGTATTTCAACTTTGCAAGTGCTGTGATCCTGAGCAAGCAGGGGGGGTCCACTCGTTGGCGACGGCACTGGCACAGGGCCCCTGATAGTACGGTGGTGTGTCTGATGGCGGGTGGGCCGAACCTGCACTTTCATCTGCAGCTTCCTCTTTGTCACCGTGTAAGTTGGAACTGTATATGGGAAGGGTAACCTGAGTTTCATCAGGGTCAGATTCAGGTCGTGTAGCGTGCGAGGGGAATGTAGTGGTCTGGGTCAATGTACCAGCAGATTCATCGAGCAGTGGCTGGGCATCAGTGCACTTGTGTCGCCCCCAGGAGTACAGTCGCCACAGTGGCATTACCTTCTTCCTAGGGAGTGTGATGTCATGCTTGGGAGCAACGAACGATCTCTCTAGCAGGTTAACTGATTGGGCGGCGTTATTCCCACGAGTCATGACCCTCCAAACAGCGTTCATGAAGGCAAAGTGTTTGTTTTACGTGGGCAGTATGGTTGCAAAGCTGAACCTTAAAGGAATGTCCAGAAGGGCACCACCAGGAGTGGAGCCTACGGTTAAATTCGACTCCACCTGGGAAACCTCAACCATGCCAGCTACAGAACAGATGCACACATTGCAAGCTTAATTCCGTTAACGAACGAGACTCCGTCATGCCCCGCGGTCCGAGTCCGGCTTACTAGAGGGACACGTGAGGCTCTGGCACATGAGATTGGCCAATAACTGGTGTGTCATGCCCTTACATGTCTGTGGCTGCATGTGCGCTACACTGAAAAGGCCAGCGTTTGTCGCTTACAGGTGCAGATAACCCGCTGAACAACGTTAGTGATGGGGATCACTGATTACAATTATTACCCGCGAACAATGATTTCCCAGTAAGTGCAGGTCAACCGCAGTTCCGGAATTAGGCCTAACCGTCATTCCTGAAAAAATGAAAAACTTACGTGTGCAAACCACAGGTGCTGTAGCTTGCTTAACAGCTCGCCAGCCGTTCTCACGCCCAGTATGGATTGCACGTGATTGCACAAAGGTTAGAAAGGGTACCGTTTCCCCGGATAACATGTATGGATAGCGTACACATTCAAAATATATGTCTATACATCAGGAGGCAGGCTCAGACGGTGTTAGGCCCAGTATGGATTGCACGTGATTGCACAAAGGTTAGAAAGGGTACCGTATCCCCAGATAACATGTATGGATAGCGTACACATTCAAAATATATGTCTATACATCAGGAGGCAGGCTGAGACGGTGTTAGGCCCAGTATGGATTGCACGTGATTGCACAAAGGTTAGAAAGGGTACCGTATCCCCAGATAACATGTATGGATAGCGTACACATTCAAAATATATGTATATACATCAGGAGGCAGGCTCAGATGGTGTTAGGCCCAGTATGGATTGCACGTGATTGCACAAAGGTTAGAAAGGGTACCGTTTCCCCGGATAACATGTATGGATAGCGTACACATTCAAAATATATGTCTATACATCAGGAGGCAGGCTCAGACGGTGTTAGGCCCAGTATGGATTGCATGTGATTGCACAAAGGTTAGAAAGGGTACCGTATCCCCAGATAACATGTATGGATAGCGTACACATTCAAAATATATGTCTATACATCAGGAGGCAGGCTCAGACGGTGTTAGGCCCAGTATGGATTGCACGTGATTGCACAAAGGTTAGAAAGGGTACCGTATCCCCAGATAACATGTATGGATAGCGTACACATTCAAAATATATGTTAATACATCAGGAGGCAGGCTCAGACGGTGTTAGGCCCAGTATGGATTGCACGTGATTGCACAAAGGTTAGAAAAGGTACCGTATCCCCGGATAACATGTATGGATAGCGTACACATTCAAAATATATGTCTATACATCAGGAGGCAGGCTCAGACGGTGTCAGGCAGAGTATGGATTTGACGGCCCAGACTACACAGCGGAGGAGCAGGGAGAGGTAAAGATTGCAAATGCTGGGGCCCTGCCCAAGCAAGGGGGGCCCACTCATGGGCGTCGGTACTGGCACTGGGCCCCTCATAGTACGGCGGTGTGTCTGACGGCGGGTGTGCACCACCACCGTCAGAGACACTTGATTGCACTATGAAGGACCCTGTGCCAGTGCCCGCGCCCAAGAGTCGGCCTACCCACCTGTCCAGGGCAACGGCACTCGCATGGTGTCGTGCGCTAGGTGGTGACCCCGGCCATGGGGGGGGGGGGAGGCAGCACAGTTAGGGAGTTTTAGAAAGTGGCATATGTTGATGTTGGACATTCAGCTGATGCAAAAGGTGAAATAGGTCAAGTCCCAGGAAGAGGTGGACCAAAGCAAGCCATTTTTCTGTCACCCTATGTGTCATGAGGGGAAGGTGGGACAAAATCCTTGGAAACCCATGCGTGGTTCATTTTAATGAAGGTTAGATCATCCACATTTTGGGTTGACAGACGGGTCCTTTTTTCTGTCAGGATTGATCCAGCTGCACTGAAGACTCTTTCCGATAGCACACTTGCAGCTGGGCAAGCGAGCTCCTGTAAGGCATATTGTGCCAATTCAGGCCAGGTGTCCAGTTTAGCGGCCCAATAGTCAAAGGGGAATGATCTGTGTGGGAGAACATCGATATGGGAGGAAAAGTAGTTTGTAACCATAGTTGACAACTGCTGTCTCCTGTCACTTTCCATCGATGCAGTATTACCAGTTGTGTGAGCGGTACTCGAAAAATCAGTCCACAACATTGTCATGAAACCCCTGTCTCCAACGCCACTTCTGCTGTGTGCACCACGAACACCTCTGCCAAGCTGCCCCCGGCCCGTACGGCTCGTGTGAGAACCATCACCGCTGCTGTGTGCTGGGAATGCCTCAAGCAACCGATTTACCAGAGTTGCTTGTTTATTAGCCAATATTAGGTCAAGGTTCTCCTGTGGCATGATGTTTTGTAATTTGCCTTTATAGCGTGGATCCAGGATGCTGGCCAACCAGTAGTCGTCATCGTTCATCATTTTGGCAATGCGGGGGTCCCTTTTTAGGATCTGCAAGGCATAATCTGACATGTGGGCCAATGTTCCCGGTGTCAATGATGCACTGCGAGTGCTGGTTGGAGGAGCACTTTCTGGCAAATCCACATCCCTCCAGTCACGCACAAACCCTGTACCAGACCTTGCCACGCCAACATTTTCACTTGCCCCACGAGATGCATCCTCCTCCCCTAAGTAATCATCCTCCTCCTCCTCCTCTTCTTCCTCCACCTCGTCCAGGAGAGGTCCCTGAGCAGACAATGGCTGAATGTCATCAAGGATTCCCTCCTCCTCTTCCTCCTCATCAACATTGGCTGCAGAAGCCTGCTCCTTAAGGTGCGTCAAAGTTTGCATGAGCAGACGCATAAGTGGGATGCTCATGCTTAGGATGGCGTCGTCTGCACTTACCAGCCGTGTGCATTCCTCAAAACACTGAAGGACTTTACAGAGGTCTTTCAGCTTCGACCACTGCACACCGGTCAACTCCATGTCTGCTCTCAAAGTGCCTGGCCGTGTATCCTCCCACAAATGCATTATGGCCTGCCTCTGCTGGCACAGCCGCTCCACCATGTGCAGGGTGGAGTTCCACCTTGTTGCAATGTCAATAATGAGGCGGTGGTTGGGAAGGTGGAGCAATCGCTGCAGCTTCTGCATACGAACGGAGTGTACAGGCGACCGGCGGATGTGCGCGCACAGTCTTCGCACCTTCTGGAGCAGGACTGTTAACTCCGGATAATTTTTGAGGAAGCACTGCACCACCAGGTTCAAGGTGTGAGCCAAGCAAGGTATGTGGCTGAGTTTTGAAAGGGCTATGGCTGCCACAAAATTACGCCCGTTATCACTAACTACCTTGCCTGCCTCAAGATGTACACTGCCCAGCCATGACTCAGTTTGTCGCTGAAAGTACTCGGCCAGCACCTCGGCGGTGTGTCTGTCGCCCAAACACATCATCTGCAACACTGCCTGCTGACGCTTTCCACTAGCTGCTCGATAGGGGGACACCTCGTGTGCAACAATGGCAGCTGCAGATGGAGTGCTCGTACGACTGCGCTCTGTGGACGAGCTTTCACTTCTGGAGGAGGAGGAGGAGGAGGAGGGTCGAACGCCTACAGCCAACTGTTTCCTATACCGTGGGCTAGGCAGCACTGTCCCACCACCGCTGTCCCCTGTGGACCCTGCATCCACCACATTAACCCAGTGCGCAGTGATGGACACGTAACGGCCCTGGCCATGCCGACTGGACCATGCATCAGTTGTGAGGTGCACCTTTCCGCTCACTGACTGCTTGAGTGCATGGACAATGCGGTCTTTCACATGATGGTGGAGGGCTGGGATGGCTTTGCGAGAGAAGCAGTGGCGACTGGGTAGGTCATAGCGTGGTACTGCATAGGCCATGAGTTCGCGGAAAGCTGCGCTTTCCACCAACCGAAAGGGCATCATCTCAAACGAGATTAGTTTGGCAATGTGGGCGTTCAAACCCAGTGTACGCGGATGAGAGACTGAGTACTTTCTTGACCTACTCATAGTGTCTGGGAGGGTGAGCTGGACTTGAGAGCTGCATATGGTGGAAGTAGCGGTGGACAGGGCGGACTGAGAGAGGGTTGATGATGGTGATGGAGTTGGTGTTCTTTCTGATGGCCTAGAATCAGTCTTTCGTTGATATAACAGTGGGATTCCCTGACTGCTGTGGCCTTGCAACGACACCTCAACATTTGCTGCTGTGCTAACCGGTGGGCTTACAGTGGGGGAAACAATGTAGCGTTGCTGACTACCTTCGTTGTGATCAGTTGCACATGTGGCACTTGAGGTTTGGTGTTGTGTCCACGCTTGCAAGTGCATGCTGGTTAAATGTCTAAGCATGCAACTGGTATTCAAATTTTTCAGATTTTTCCCTCGGCTAAAGGTCTTTGCGCACTTCTTACAGATAACCTTGGCCTGATCATGAAGATTTTGTTCAAAAAAGTGCCACACTGCACTCTTCCTACTTTGGCAGACATTTTGCGGCCTAGCACACTGTGATCTTTTGACCCTCTGGACAAGCTGTCCAGAAACTCTTTTGATGTTTGGAACCTGTCTTTGGAGTGCTCCGGGCCTGCCAGATAACAGCTGTTGCGATGTCGATGTCTGCTTTGGATGCTGCTCATCTGAGCTATTGGAAGCAGCACCCTCTTCCCCCAATGGATGCCAATCTGGGTCAACAACTGGTCATCCATCACCTCCTCTTCTATGTCATGTGCACCTTCCTCTGTGTCACCGTGTATGGTGGTATAGTGTGCGGGAAGGGGCACCTGAGTCTCATCAGGGTCAGAATCTGGCTCTGTACACTGCAAGGACAATGTAGTGCTCTGAGTGAATGTACCAGCAGAATCATCCATCAGCGGCTGTGCATCAGTGCACTCCATGTCAGATTCATCTTGGCCTGGGTAATTCACCATTTCACTTGATAATCCAGGCATGGTATGTGAAAACAGCTCCATGGAGTAATCAGTAGTATGGCCTGCGTCATCCTTCAATCTTGGTTGGGGTGAAGGACACAAGGAAAGGTGTGGTTCATGAACATGAGCCTCCAATGACGACTCAGTGCTTTTACTTTTTACAATTGAAGAAGAGGAGGCGATAGAGCTGGAGGCTGAGTCAGCAATGTAAGACAAAACTTTTTCCTGATGCTCTGGCTTTAAAAGCGGTTTGCCAACTCCTAGAAAACTAAGCCTTCGAGGCCTTATGTAGCCAGACGATGACGCAGGCTCAACACCTCCTGCATTCGGTCCTATTTTGCTCTTGCCACTACCATCAGATCCACCTCCAACACCATCATTACCAGCTGCCAACCCCCGCCCAATTCCACGGCCTCTTCCACCAGCCTTCCTCATTTTTGGTAGAAATGTAGACAAAATCCAACAAACTATATAGTAATGTAAAACAAGGTAAAGGTGTCTATAGGACAGGGGAGATTTTTAATTTCTGCAGACACTTGTGGACACTGGACACTTTTGGATTGTGTGAGGCCCAATGAATATCTGAGCGCTATGTCACAGGCTCGATGGCACAGCTGTGACAAAAGTGACGAGAGGATAAGGGAGATTTTGAATTTCTGCAGACACTTGTGGACACTGGACACTTTTGGATTGTGTGAGGCCCAATGAATATCTGAGCCCTATGTGACAGGCTCGATGGCACAGCTGTGACCAAAGTGACTAGAGGATAAGGGAGATTTTGAATTTCTGCACACACTTGTGGACACTGGACACTTTTGGATTGTGTGAGGCCCAATGAATATCTGAGCGCTATGTGACAGGCTCGATGGCACAGCTGTGACAAAAGTGATGAGAGGATAAGGGAGATTTTGAATTTCTGCAGACACTTGTGGACACTGGACACTTTTGGATTGTGTGAGGCCCACTGATATCTGAGCGCTATGTGACAGGCTCGATGGCACAGCTGTGACCAAAGTGACTAGAGGATAAGGGAGATTTTGAATTTCAGCAGACACTTGTGGACACTGGACACTTTTGGATTGTGTGAGGCCCAATGAATATCTGAGCGCTATGTGACAGGCTCGATGGCACAGCTGTGACCAAAGTGACTAGAGGATAAGGGAGATTTTGAATTTCTCCACACACTTGTGGACACTGGACACTTTTGGATTGTGTGAGGCCCAATGAATATCTGAGCGCTATGTGACAGGCTCGATGGCACAGCTGTGACCAAAGTGACTAGAGGATAAGGGAGATTTTGAATTTCAGCAGACACTTGTGGACACTGGACACTTTTGGATTGTGTGAGGCCCAATGAATATCTGAGCGCTATGTGACAGGCTCGATGGCACAGCTGTGACCAAAGTGACTAGAGGATAAGGGAGATTTTGAATTTCTGCACACACTTGTGGACACTGGACACTTTTGGATTGTGTGAGGCCCAATGAATATCTGAGCGCTATGTGACAGGCTCGATGGCACAGCTGTGGCCAAAGTGACTAGAGGATAAGGGAGATTTTGAATTTCTGCACACACTTGTGGACACTGGACACTTTTGGATTGTGTGAGGCCCAATGAATATCTGAGCGCTATGTGACAGGCTCGATGGCACAGCTGTGACAAAAGTGAGGAGAGGATAAGGGAGATTTTGAATTTCTGCAGACACTTGTGGACACTGGACACTTTTGGATTGTGTGAGGCCCACTGATATCTGAGCGCTATGTGACAGGCTCGATGGCACAGCTGTGACCAAAGTGACTAGAGGATAAGGGAGATTTTGAATTTCTGCACACACTTGTGGACACTGGACACTTTTGGATTGTGTGAGGCCCAATGAATATCTGAGCGCTATGTGACAGGCTCGATGGCACAGCTGTGACCAAAGTGACTAGAGGATAAGGGAGATTTTGAATTTCTGCACACACTTGTGGACACTGGACACTTTTGGATTGTGTGAGGCCCAATGAATATCTGAGTGCTATGTGACAGGCTCGATGGCACAGCTGTGACCAAAGTGACTAGAGGATAAGGGAGATTTTGAATTTCAGCAGACACTTGTGGACACTGGACACTTTTGGATTGTGTGCGGCCCAATGAATATCTGAGCGCTATGTGACAGGCTCGATGGCACAGCTGTGACCAAAGTGACTAGAGGATAAGGGAGATTTTGAATTTCTGCACACACTTGTGGACACTGGACACTTTTGGATTGTGTGAGGCCCAATGAATATCTGAGCGCTATGTGACAGGCTCGATGGCACAGCTGTGACCAAAGTGACTAGAGGATAAGTGAGATTTTGAATTTCAGCAGACACTTGTGGACACTGGTCACTTTTGGATTGTGTGAGGCCCAATGAATATCTGAGCGCTATGTGACAGGCTCGATGGCACAGCTGTGACCAAAGTGACTAGAGGATAAGGGAGATTTTGAATTTCTGCACACACTTGTGGACACTGGACACTTTTGGATTGTGTGAGGCCCAATGAATATCACAGCGCTATGTCACAGGCAGAAATTGGCTAGGTGTATGTAGAATTGGGCAGAATAGGAATCTCCCTAGAGTGCAGGTCTGTAAGAACGGAACATGTCCTCGTTTTATTCTCACAGAGTGACACACTGATAGCTTCACTGTGGCTGTGATAACAGCCGTTACACGGTACTGTGTGAGGAGCGTACACCGCTGTATGGTGTGAAAAAATGCACGCTCAGTACCTCAGCAGGACAAAAAATTGGGATTGCTTTTAAAAAAGCAGTTTGCGGAGCAGTGGGTAAACAGCAATGCAGGAATGTCAGGAAGCCTTAGAAGGCAGCCCAACAACCAACACCACTGATACACCACTATATAGCCTCCCCTTGCACTGCACACACAGTGACTGGTGTGTTGTACAGGCAAAATCGCTAGCAGCAGAAGCAGTTTTTGGTGTCTTCTTCCCTGCCTAACGCTCTCTCCCTACAAAATCATCAGCAGCAGCAGCTCTCCCTATTCTGAGATCAGCATGAGTAACATGGCGGTCAGCGTGCACGCCCTTTTATACCCCCTGTGACGCCCCCCAAAGCAAGCCAATCACTTGCATGCCCTTCTGAAAGATGGTGGTGACCCGTGCCTATGTCATCACGTTGCCCTCAGTGTACGGATCCTGATTGGCTGAAAAAGAGCGCAAAACAAACTTTTGAAACGCGACTTTGGCGCGTAAGTCGCCGACCTCGTGGCCGACCTCATCCTAGGGTCGGGTTTCGTTTCAAAAATTTTTCGACCCGTTTCGCTCAACTCTACTCATTAGTGTACACTGCACCCCATATTTACTGAAAAAAACAGAAATGTAAACATTTTTGCAAATTTATTAAAAAAGAAAAACTGAAATATCACATGATCATAAGTATTCAGACCTTTTGCTCAGTATTAAGTAGAAGCACCCTTTTGAGCTAGTACAGCCATGAGTCTTCTTGGAAATGATGTAACAAGTTTTTCACACCTTGATTTGGGGATCCTCTGCCATTCTTCCTTGCAGATCCTCTCCAGTTCAGGTTGGATGCTGAACATTGGTGGAAAGCCATTTTCAGGTCTCTCCAGAGATGCTCAATTAGGTTTATATCAGGGCTCTGGCTGAACCAGTCAAGAATGGTCACAGAGTTGTTCAGAAGCCACTCCTTTGCTATTTTAGCTGTGTGCTTAGGGTCATTGTCTTGTAGGAAGGTGAACCTTTGGATAAAGCCGGGGTCACACTAGCCGACGCAAAATACGGTCCGCATTTTACATGCGTAATACGGTGAATGACCCCTAAATAGTGCTCCATATGTCATCCGTAAGCAAGGTGTGGTCACGTATTTTGCGCATGTCAGCATCCGTCAGAAACGAAAGAATAGATATAGACACATAGAATGCATATATATATATATATAGGTATATATATATATATATATATATATATATATATATATATATATATATATACATACATGTCATTGAGACAAACATATATATATTTATATTTCATAGAGTCCTTCATAGCAGAATAGCTGTAATTCAATTGCCGGCTTCTGTCAAATCATTCCCCAACCCGACATGAAATGACACATGGTTTACATACAGTAAACCATTTCATTTCATGTTTTTTTTTTATATGTCCCTGACTAATAATTAGATGAGGGTTTGTGTGAAAAATTTGGGAGGTGAAGGTGTTATTTTTAGGGGTTAATTCGTTGTAAAAAAATGCAAACTAGGCTAGGGGCCGTTCTCTTTGCGACCAGTCTGGTTCCTTCCTCCACCTGACAGCCGTCAGCGTGGAACGGGACCCACGGGATGACTTTCCAACCGTGTCCCTGGAAGAACCAATCTTCCTCACGGAGAGTCTGCTGTTTCTTTAGTCCAATCCGTCTGGCACTCCCTATGCAGTTGGGAGCTGCGCAGACTACGTCCTTCTCCTTCCCTCTCTCTCAGGGGATCTCAATCTAACCTCAGCCTAGACTCTCCCGCCTTGCTACGCTCCGCCCACCTCCCAGCACTCTTCGTGTTCCAAGCAGGGAGCCATGAAGGGTGCTCTGCTACACTACTGTGTGGGTGTGGGTGTTGGAATTCTGGTTGGGTGCACCCACCTTACCTGGTTGTGAGGTACCACACCTCTGGTTGAGGTGCAGTACCTCTGTGGCGTCTGGACCCACAGAGGCGCCATATCCCCCCGTTAAACCCAGCACGTCCACGGGCTGCAAGTAAAACAAAGGTGTTACATAAGGAGCATACAAAATTATTTATTTCTTGTAAACAGTACTGCCAGCAGTAAACATTATTTTACTATCAAATATCTTCTCACAGGAGAGGCACTCTCTACTTTTAACGTTACCTACAATAACTTTATCTATGCTACTAAGTGCTGCCTGGTGACAACCGCAGGCCCTGGTTCGTCACCGTTAAACCTTTAGTCAAAACTTCACATTTTTATTAAATGCTGCTACTAAACTAAATTCTGCAGAATATCTATTCCTAATCAGATAGCTAAACATTGCTACCACATTTTTATTAGGCATAATATAAAGTGCTTCATTTTTAAAACGGTAAGGATTCTTGAGTAGTGGACACAGTCCCAGCCGGGATGTTTTGCAGTGTCCCTTTTGTTGGTGGAGGACTCGCACTAAACCTCCAACGGTGGTCCTGGGTGGGCTGCAGGACTTACTGGTCTTCATTTCCAGACCCAGGGTTCGGCCACACCCGCGAGTTTTTCTTCAAGTCTGAGGTAGTTCCGTGTTGTACATGGTTTGCGTAAAACCAAGTGGGGGCACCTTAAGAGGCGCAACTATATACAAAATAGTTTCCTGGATCAGTCATTGTCTATGATCTCCAAAGTTTTTGTTACATTTTAATAAAACTGGTGCCAACTGAGGCAAAAACAAAACAGGAAAAAACGAAGGCAAACATGCCTATAACCTCCTGGGTAACTGTTCATTGATCTGGATAACTTTTACTGATATTCCCCTCCTGGGGTGGAGGAAGCAGATTTCTTCTTCTGCTTCCAGGGCAGACTGGCGGCATAACAAACTGGAGGTACTCTTACTCCCGGTAAGCTGGACTGACGGCTGCCCATGCTGGTGGGGTAGCAGCCTGCTGGTAAGTGGTAGCTGCCTGAAGATAGGGGTCAGCAGCCCGTTGCTGAGTTACAGCTTCCCTGGATTTTGGCCTGGCAGCTGGGGGGTCCTCTGCCTGGGGCACAGCAGGGGTAGCACAGTGGACCAAAGGGTGGCTCACTGCGGTGGATTTGGCCACACTGGGTCTAATTGGAACAATCACCACGGTGGGGGCCACTTCGGCTGGAGGATCGTAGGCCTTTCCTGCCTCATATGCTGAAATGAATTCCTCCGGTATGCGGTGCACGTTCAGGGCATACCAACTGCATAGGCCTTCATGACGGGTGAAGGTGATGTAGTCCGCCCTGGGCAAGTCACGGGCTGGGTGTCTCTTCCTGAGATGGGATTCCACGTCAAGCCGGCTGACAAATAGATCACACATGCCCTGGTGATCCTGAATAAAGCCGAAGCCCTTCTCCAAGTTAGGGTTAAGGATCCGACCCCATCCTGCCGAGTCCTTAGGCCCATACCGCCCAGTGCGGGTCTCTTGCTTCTTCTTGAGATCGGGGCCTAGCACTGCCAACCTCCTTTGTTCCCGTTCCCTCTGGTCCTCTGCCAGCTTTCTGATCTGCTGCTGGCAGTAACCCTCCTCTAACTCCTGGGGACAGCCTCTGCCAATGGTGGACAACGGGACCATGGCTAGGGGTTCTGGTATCTCCCCCCTGGGGATGGCGTCCTGGTCCCAGGCCAGGTCTAGCACTACCTGCCCGGGGGTTGGAGCCAAGGGAAAATCTGGATCCCCCATCCGCAGGGGCGGCGGTCATACCTTGCTCCTCCTGATGTTCTGGGCCTGGTGCAGGTGCAAGGCGGTGTCCGGTGACAGCAGCGGTCTTTGGGGCTGCCTGGTTAGCAGCCATGACAGGTCGCAGCAGGGGTGAAGCCGGTACAGGAATGGTACCTGGTGGAGCCGTCGGTGGGACCTGCACAGTCGCGTCAGGTCCGGGCAGGAGCGCAGCCTCTGCCTCCATATCGGCTCCCTATCCCGCGGTTAACACCTCCTGGCAGGCAGTGTCCGGTGGCGGTGTCAGGATGGCGGCAGCAGACGCTGGCAGCGACGTTGCAGGGACCACTCTGCTATCAGATGCTGCTTGGGTGACGGCCAATGCAGCGATGGTAAGGGCCGGTAGCGGAAGTTCCATCGGCGAGGTTCCAGCTTCTGCAGACCCCCCCGGGCACACTGCTGGTTCAGCATTTGCAGGGCCTCCTGCCTCAACCGGAGACTGCGGGTTAGCAGGGCGATCTCCTCCTCGAGCTGTTGGCAGTCCATACTGGAGATAGGGCCAGAGCCTGCGATGTAGGCGCCGGGGAAGGAAAGCTCCTCTTCCCCACGCTCTTCAGGTCTCTGCGCTCCCTCCATCATGGCAGTCAGGTTGTCTTCTGGTCTCTCTTTGGCCTTTCTCCCTGCCACAGGACTTGGTTCCGCCTTCTTGGGGAGGTGCCTTCTTCCCTTTCCACCATACCAGGGTAGTATACGAACTCCTCTCGGGGTGGGCCATGTTGCTGTTGCATAAAAATTCAGGCAGGGAAAGCCCAGGATAGTTTGCGCTCTTTTCTTGGGGCCACCCACGGTATCACGCCCCTCTTCACCGCTACGGTGGCCATTTTGAGAGTCCATTTTACAGTCTATCATTTTGGTTCTTTTGCACATTTTTAGCAATTTTTAATGTAATAAATCTTCAGCACATAGGACCCGGTGATACCGGGCTTCGTCATCCTGTTTCTGATGCCAAAAATGACTCGCCCCGGAGGCAGTGGGATACTCGGCCCCGGGCCCGTTGATTTCAATGGGAGATATCACAGTGGTGATGACCCGGTCCGTGGCCTCAGGCGGTCATGTAAAAGAGGTTGTTTTGAATGGGGATAGAGTTTATGAGATGATTCGTGATGCCACCTGTGGTTTCTGGTCAGTTTGACCAGCACTGCAGGGTTGCTTCTCTGGGACAGATGTTGTGGTGCAGCAATGATGTTGAAGCTCTCCACAGGTAGAGCTGTAGTCCCAGGGCAGATGAAGGGAGTTGGTAGATGGTGAGGGGAATGTAGAGTGGAGGATGAAGCAGTGCTGGATGAGTGGCACAGGAATAAGTGGAGGACACAAGGGCTTGTAGTTCCAAAGGCTTTACTCACAGTCTGGTGCACACAGTTGCCCGCTTCAGTGCTGTCCTCCAGGAAAGGGGTCCAGATAACTTCCAGATAAGGTGAAATGCACCTTTACAGCCTTCCCTGTCAGTGTGTTCCTTTCCTGGCCGTCTCCAAACTATACGCTGCCTAAACTCCTTCTTCCACTCCAGCGCTTCACAATTTGCGTTCCGGGCCAGCAGCTGCGAATCCTGTTCGGGCAACGACCCACCGTTCCCGTGACTCTATATAGCCGCCTTTCCGGTCGGACTAACTGTGGAAGGGGCGATGGTCCATAAAGCAACCAAAGCTATCGGCTTGCTAGTGGCACCCAGAGGAATGCGAACTAGGCTAGGGGCCGTTCCCTTTGCGACCAGTCTGGTTCCTTCCTCCACCTGACAGCCGTCAGCGTGGAATGGGACCCACGGGATGACTTTCCAACTGTGTCCCTGGAAGAACCAATCTTCCTTATGGAGAGTCTGCTGTTTCTTTAGTCCAATCCGTCTGGCACTCCCTATGCAGTTGGGAGCTACGCAGACTACGTCCTTCTCCTTCCCTCCCTCTCAGGGGATCTCAATCTAACCTCAGCCTAGAATCTCCCGCCGTGCTATGCTCCGCCCACCTCCCAGCACACTTCGTGTTCCAAGCAGGGAGCCATGAAGGGTGCTCTGCTACACTACTGTGTGTGTGGGTGTGGATGTTGGAATTCTGGTCGGGTGCACCCGCCTTACCTGGTTGTGGTATACCACACCTCTGGTTGAGGTGCAGTACCTCTGTGGCATCTGGACCCGCAGGGGCGCCACAATTGTATTGGGCAGGTGATGAACAGAGCCTGGCTTTCTTCACACATACCACTTAGAATTATCACCAAAAAGTTCTATCTTTGTCTCATCAGACCAGAGAATCTTATTTCTCATCTCGTCTGGGAGTCCTTCATGTGTTTTTTAGCAAACTCTATGCGGGCTTTCATATGTCTTGCACTGAGGAGAGGCTTCCGTCGGGCCACTCAGTCATAAAGGCCCGACTGGTGGAGGGCTGCAGTGATGGTTGACTTTGTGGAACTTTCTCCCATCTCGCTACTGCATCTGTGGAGCTCAGCCACAGTGATCTTGGGGTTCTTCTTACCTCTCTTGCCAAGGCTCTTCTACCACGTTGGCTCAATTTGGCTGGACAACCAGGTCTAGGAAGACTTCTGGTGGTCCCAAACTTCTTCCATTTAAGGATTATGGAGGCCACTATGCTCTTAGGAACCTTGAGTACTGCAGAAATTCTTTTGTAACCTTGGCCAGATCTGTGCCTTGCCACAATTCTGTCTCTGATCTTCTTGGCCAGTTCCTTTGACCTCATGATTCTCATTTGGTGTGACATGCACTGTGAGCTGTGAGGTCTTATATAGACAGGTGTGTGCCTTTACAAATTGTCTTATCTGTTTAATTAAACACAGCTGGACTCCAATGAAGGAGTAGAACCATCTCAAGGAGGAACACAAGGAAATGGACAGCATGTGACTTAAATATGAGTGTCTGAGCAAAGGGTCTGAATCCTTTTGACCATATAATATTTCGGTTTTTCTTTTTTAATAAATTTGCAAAACTTTCTACATTTCTGATCGTTTTTTCAGTCAAGATTGGGTGCAGAGTGTACATTAATGAGAAAATAAATGAACTTTTTTGAATTTACCAAATGGCTGCAATGAAACAAAGAGTGAAAAATTTAAAGGGGTCTGAATACTTTCCGTACCCACTGTATATATAAAACCTGTGCTGCCATGTATATATGGTATCTCTTGCCATGTACTGCGTTTGTAATATCTTTGCTAAATATAGTAATTTTTAATATTGCATTTTTTAATTCTTTATCATTTGTTTAATATTTTAAATGTTTTAAAGAACTAAAGTATAATATACGAGGGGCTGCTGATAAGTCTTTGGCTTTGTAATTTTTTTTTTTTCTATGGTGACGAATGTTACATCACATGAAAGCCTTATGTGTCTAATATATGTTTTCAAAATTTTGTGTTGTTAGCTTATGGCAACGGGGTTTCTACGCACGCGGGAAAATAAAATGATAGAGTCTAATGCAATATACACAGCAAATGAGAACAGAGGGGTGATAAAATTTTTGTTTCTGCAAGAAAAGTCTGCCAAGGATATTCATGGTGATATGTCACAGACATTGGGGGATCAGTGCCTTTCATATTCTACAGTTAAGAACTACGTTGCCAAATTTAAAACGGGCCACTTCAGTAGTAACGATGAGGAACGTCCTGGATGACTGAGAGTGGTTGTTGTTCCGGAGATTGCCAATACTGTGCACAACCTTATACTGGAGAATTGGCGAATTTCAGCTAAAGCAATAGCAGACATGGGGATTTCCTGTGAACGTGCTTGTGTGAACATGAACATTTCAACATGAAGAAGCTATCTGCAAAGTGGGTCCCCAAATGTTTGCCAACAGATCAGAAAAGCATGCGAGTGAAAACTTCCTGGTCCATTTGTCAGCATTTCCAGACTGATAAGAACTTCCTGGATTGACTGGTCACAATGGACAAGACCTGGATTTATTTGTATGACCATGAAACCAAGAAGCAGTCAAAAGAGTGGAGGCAAAGTGCTTCTCCTTGTCCAAAGAAGTTCAGGGTGCAAAAATCAGCCACTAAGGTGATGGCATCTGTGTTCTGGGATAAGGAGGGCATGCTGATAGTGGACTACCTTCAAAAGCGTTCCACCATCAATGCAAGGTATTACATTGAACTTCTGGACCAATTGAAGTCAGCTCTGTAGGCCAAAGGGAATCTTGTTCCTGCAAGACAACGCCTCCGCTCACACTGCACAAGCGACCAAGACAAAACTGGCCTAGCTGGGCTTCCAGCTGGATGACCACCCACCTTATTCGCCAGGTCTAGCTCCCTTCGACTATCATTTGTTTCCAAACCTGAAGAAACACCTTAAGGGTACCAAATTTTACACTATTTCTGATGCCATGGCTGTTACGGATACATGGTTTGTGGCACAACCGAAATCCTTCTTTTTGCAAGGCTTACAGAACTTGGAATACCGATGTAAGGAGTGTGTTGACATCAGTGGAGAGTGTGTGGAATAAATGTAAAGTTTCATCTTCCTCTCTCATTTCTTTCTGGGTAAAGCCAAATAAATAAGCCATTTATTGGCTTGGATGAAGCCAATAAATGGCTTCACCCAAACACTAGCCATTAGTGATGAGTGAGTATGCTCGTTGCTCAGGTGGTCTCCGGGTGTTTGGAAGTGCTCAGAGATTATTATCATTATTTGAGGTCTGCAAGTACTGCATTTTTTTGTTATATTGACCATTTCTTATATTCTGAAAATAAATACAAAAACCTGGGCAAGGAAGTGGCAACACGTCCCAACTGACAGGTGTTATCTCAGAAAATAATATATATTTTTTCCTTTAGATCAAAATCTGGAAATGGTGCATCGTTTCAGCCACTGTGTGCATGGTCCTTTGAACTTCCGCCGCTACCCAAGAGATCTTCAGACCAAAATCCGAGAGACCAACCGTGGAATATGGGGCTTTATGGAAAACCAAACAGAATCTGTGGATTTACTTGACTCAGCTGATGAACACTGTCCATTTTGGTATGACACAGACTACTACTGCTATCAATATATTAGAAACTTGTCTGGTGGCGGTACCGACCCCTTTACAGTTATAAACAAAGCTGATAGGAGTATCAACTCAAATTGAAGACATACAGTGCTGTGCAAATTAATTGGGACAAAGCATTTTTTTAAGTAAAATCATAAGTTGGTTACCAGTCAGTGATTCAAACCAGTTTTAATTGCTTTAAACAGGTTAAAACTGGTTTGAATCACTGACTGGTAAACAACTTACAATTTGACTTTAAAAAAATGCTTTGTCCCAATTAATTTGCACAGCACTGTAGAAGAAGACGCAACCCAAAGCTTCCCATACAATTCTTATTATACCTGTATGCCATTATCTTTATGGCAATCATCCGGTAAAACCATCCCCTTAGGCTATGACACCTTGTATAAATAATGTATGGCTCAAAATAGCTAAGAGTGGATTGTAGTGTTAACATAAAAATGGATATTTTGACTCCATATTAAAATATACAGAATGCATTCAAACAATGACAGAGCGGCATTATTGATCATACATGTATAGACGGACAAAGTTGATAGTGACAAAATTTTGAGAGCTGTTTACTCCCGTTGTCTGAAGGTTTTTACCTGAAAAATAGTCCTTTGTTTGTTATTGTAAAACATGAAGCTTTATTAACCTCTGTCTGCTGTTGATTTAAGTTATCCTTAAGAGCTTTGGAATTGTGTGGGTTTATTGCCCATTGTCTAATGCTTGCCTTGTATCTCTGATTCATCTTATCCCAAGTCTGACCACTGGAGGGCAAGGCTGAACTAGACTTACACATAGTGCAAATCACTATATAAGGCCAGAGAAACATGACTAAGGCCGGGGTCACACTGCGTTATGGCAGTCCGTTAGACGGACTGCGTTACACTGCGGCATAACGCGGTGTAACGCAGTCTGTTAACGCTGCCATAGACCCCCATTGTCGGGCGCATCGCGACGCATGCCATAAAGCGGCACGCATTCGCGATGTGCTGTCATTCAGTAATGGAGCCTCGGAAGCGGGCTGCAGCGTCTGAGGCTCCGTCACCGCTAGCGCTGATGATCTCGTTATGCTATACCGTTTAACCAGCCCGTCAACACTATGCGTTGAACTGGCTGGTTCAATGTAATGTGAACCTGGCCTAAGATAGAAGCAGAAGTTGTGTACCTGTACTTATATGTGTACAGTGATACCTGCATAAGTGGGGATGCTCATGCAGTGTGGTTGCTTCTCTGATATTCCAGATGGATGATGTTTAAATAGCTCCTTGGTGACGATGTGAGTATACAGTTGTGGCCAAAAGTATTGACACCCCTGCAATTCTGTCAGATAATACTCAGTTTCTTCCTGAAAATGATTGCAAACACAAATTCTTTGGTATTATTATCTTCATTTAATTTGTCTTAAATGAAAAAATGCAAAAAGAATTGTCCTAAAGCCAAATTGGATATAATTCCACACCAAACATAAAAAAGAGGGTGGACAAAAGTATTGGCACAGTTCGAAAAATCATGTGATGCTTCTCTAATTTCTGTAATTAACAGCACCTGTAACTTACCTGTGGCACCTAACAGGTGTTGGCAATAACTAAATCACACTTGCAGCCAGTTGACATGGATTAAAGTTGACTCAACCTCTGTCCTGTGTCCTTGTGTGTACCACATTGAGCATGGAGAAAAGAAAGAAGACCAAAGAACTGTCTGAGGACTTGAGAAACCAAACTGTGAGGAAGCATGAGCAATCTCAAGGCTACAAGTCCATCTCCAAAGACCTGAATGTTCCTGTGTCTACCGTGCGCAGTGTCATCAAGAAGTTTAAAGCCCATGGCACTGTGGCTATCCTCCCTAGATGTGGACGGAAAAGAAAAATTGACAAGAGATTTCAACGCAAGATTGTGCGGATGTTGGATAAAGAACCTCGACTAACATCCAAACAAGTTCAAGCTGCCCTGCAGTCCGAGGGTACAACAGTGTCAACCTGTACTATCCGTCGGCGTCTGAATGAAAAGGGACTGTATGGTAGGAGACCCAGGAAGACCCCACTTCTTACCCCGAGACATAAAAAAGCCAGGCTGGAGTTTGCCAAAACTTACCTGAAAAAGCCTAAAACGTTTTGGAAGAATGTTCTCTGGTCAGATGAGACAAAAGTAGAGCTTTTTGGGCAAAGGCATCAACATAGAGTTTACAGGAGAAAAAAAGAGGCATTCAAAGAAAAGAACACGGTCCCTTCAGTCAAACATGGCGGAGGTTCCCTGATGTTTTGGGGTTGCTTTGCTGCCTCTGGTACTGGACTGCTTGACCGTGTGCATGGCATTATGAAGTCAGAAGACTACCAACAAATTTTGCGGCATAATGTAGGGCCCAGTGTGAGAAAGCTGGGTCTCCCTCAGAGGTCATGGGTCTTCCAGCAGGACAATGACCCAAAGCACACTTCAAAAAGCACTAGAAAATGGTTTGAGAGAAAGCACTGGAGACTTCTAAGGTGGCCAGCAATGAGTCCAGACCTGAATCCCATAGAACACCTGTGGAGAGATCTAAAAATGGCAGTTTGGAGAAGGCACCTTTCAAATATCAGGGACCTGGAGCAGTTTGCCAAAGAAGAATGGGCTAAAATTCCAGCAGAGCATTGTAAGAAACTCATTGATGGTTACCGGAAGCGGTTGGTCGCAGTTATTTTGGCTAAAGGTTGTGCAACCAAGTATTAGGCTGAGGGTGCTAATACTTTTGTCTGGCCCATTTTTGGAGTTTTGTGTGAAATGATCAATGTTTTGCTTTTTGCTTCATTCTCTTTTGTGTTTTTTCATTTAAGACAAATTAAATGAAGATAATAATACCAAAGAATTTGTGTTTGCAATCATTTTCAGGAAGAAACTGAGTATTATCTGACAGAATTGCACGGGTGTCAATACTTTTGGCCACAACTGTATGTACTTAATCTTAATATATACTTAACCTTTGTATGTTAAAATATACAAAAGTGTACAATCATACTATTCCTTTAATATTGTACTTTGAAATAAAATTGTGTTATATATCAAATAATACCAAAGAAAAGACAATGTGTGCATATACCTTAATGAAAATAAGTAAAAAAGCAAGTGCATTAAATAATTAACATAATTAGCACTGTTTTTGATTAAAAAAAAAAGCATAAAGATGTCCCACCGCAACAAGGTATACCCAATTGGGACGGTAACTATACTCTCTAATGTTAAAACCTACCTAGTGTGAACATTGGAAGAGAAACACCAGGTCCCAACAGGATACCCAGCTTTGGAAGCACTATATACTAATCCATGGACTGGATGTCACTGGAGAATACAATGGTGACATCAATCCCACAAATATGAACCCCACTTGCCACCGCCCCAGAGCAAATGGGAAGAGCCAGTCAAAGCGGCAGAATTGGCGCATCTAATGGATGCAGCTTTTTTGCGGTGGCTACAAGCTTCTATTTTTACGCTGGGGGGGAAATATCCATGGCCGATTACCAAACTGAGAATACCAGCCCCCAGCTGTCTGCTTTAGCATGGGTGGTTGTCAAAAATTGGGGGGAACCAACTCTGTTTTTTTAAATTATTCATTTAAATAAGTTGACAGCTGATGATTACAGCATGCAGCTGTCAGTTTTGCCTGACTGGTTATCAAAAGCACATTGGAACCCAACATCTTTTTTTTATATTTATTGATTTGTAGTACATGCAGTGGCTGATGAAACTCCCATCAGCCACTGCCTGCTCTCTCTGTTAGCAGTTGAATACAACTCTCAACACTGTCCCATGCTAGTCTGACACTTAGCCTCGCTCTGTCCATTTTCCCTATGGCGGTGGCAAGTTGGGTAATATTTGTGGGGTTGATTTCAGCTTTGTATTGACAGCTTACATGAACCCCATAGTTAGATTGTAAAACAAAAACCAAAGCAAGAATAAAGTCTTTTATTTGAAAGAAAGACACAGACTCCTTTATTTGAAATAAAAATAAAAAAGCACAGTTATACTCTCTTTACGCCTAGTCCACCGATACCCATGTCCTCTGGAAAAGTAGAAAATTAATAATGCTTTTGTTTTCTCTTTGTCTAGAATAGTAGTGCTGTATGATGAGTGGGTGGAAAGGGGTGATGTATTTGATGATGGGAGGTGGTGTGGAGAGGTTAGAGGAGTAGCAGATTTTTTTTTCTTAACCTAATGTGTGTACATTCTGACAGTCAAACAGATTTTAAGATAAAATGAGGCCTACTGATTCCTCACTGTAACTCAATTTTATCCCAAATGATTTGGATAAGCAAATGCGGCCTCCTGGCTGAACCCCTATGTAATGGGGTCTTCTGTGCTGTAATACCTCTTACATTACCACCCCGTGTTTCAGGAGGTCCACTCTGCTTTTCCTCGCTTCTGAATGAAGGGTGCTGGCTTGAAAGGCTTTGTAACATGGGAACATATAAAAGATCACTGCTACTCCATGTATTTCCAGTATGACAACATTTTACTCATCGGTCTCAGAATATATATACATACAGAGGGCAGGACAATCAATGTGTGTCGTGCCAGTAGATAACAGGCTCCAATTAAGATGCCAGACATACATTACAATAGCCGTGGGATTTACAAAGGTGGGGGACGATCAGAAGTGGGATATCTTGTTTACCTCTGCCCAGGGGGTCGCAGCCAGTCGGTTGCTGCATTAAGGGCATACATCTCCTATTCGGTGTGCTGGGGGGTTCTGTAACACGGCTCCCCCTTTTCAGTGACGCGATCGGCATACACAGTCTGATCCTTAACGGATCGGCTTGGAGATGACCGAAGTCTATGGGGTTGGTACAAGTTCCGTTTGTCGACTTAGTCCATCGGCATTACCATTTTGTTTGCCTGTCTATAGTGGATGGTGAAGTCTAGAGGTTGTAGAGCTAAACTCCAACGCAGTAATCTGGCGTTGTCTCCAGAGACCTGATTAAGCCACATTAGGGGATTATGGTCCGTTAGGAGGGAAAACTGTCCATACAAATATGGTTGTAACTTCTTGAGTGCCCATACTACTGCCAGGCACTCCTTCTCTATGGCTGCATAGCTTACTTCGCAGGGCAATAGTTTCCGACTCAGGTAAGCTACCGGGTGGTCTTGACCGTGCGGCCCGACTTGGCTCAGCACTGCCCCCAATCCAAACATAGAAGCATCTGTTTAAACCAGGAAACGTTTAGTTGGATCAGGTGCGGCCAATACCGGGGTATTTGTGAGGGCGTCCTTTAGCTGGCGGAAGGCTTCCTCACACTCGGGGGTCCAGGTTACCTGGCGGGGGAGGTTCTTAGGGGTCAGATCAGTGAGGGGCTTGGCTATGCTGCTGTAATTGGGGACAAATTTCCTATAATACCCTGCTGTCCCTAGAAACGTCATGACCTGGGTTTTAGAGCGTGGGGTGGGCCATTTGGCTATGGCCTCAATCTTGGCTGGTTCTGGTGGCTGTTTCCCACTTCCCACCCAATGTCCTAAATACTGAACCTCTGCTTTGCCCACGTGACACCTGTTGGGGTTCAAGGTGATTGCGGCCTTGTGGATCCTGTCCAATACGGTCTCTAGGTGATTTAGATGCTCATCCCATGTCGCGCTGTAGATGGCAATGTCATCCAGGTAGGCACAAGCATAGTCCTGGAGACCATCCAGAGGCCGGTCAGCCAGCCTCTGGAAGGTCGTAGGGGCATTCTTCATCCCGAATGGCATAACTCAAAACTGGAATAAGCCGATCGGGGTGACAAAGGCAGACTTGGGAATAGCATCAGGACTTAGGGGTATCTGCCAATAGCCTTTGCATAGATTGATGGTGGTCAAATACTTTGCCCCCGCCAGCCGGTCTAACAACTCATCCACATGCGGCATGGGATACGCATCCGTCACCGTTTTCTCATTTAGCTTGCAATAGTCTACACAAAACCGGGTAGTCCCATCCTTCTTGGGCACTAACACTACGGGGCATGCCCAGGGACTATCTGGCTCTTCAATGACCCCTAAACGCAACATCTCTTGTATCTCTTGTCGCATCCCTTCTCGTACAGACTCAGGTACGCGGAAGGGGGTTGTCTCAGGGGGGTCTGATCCTGGGTCTCAACCTTGTGCTGTGCCAGGTGGGTGTACCCCGGTCTCTCTGAAAACATCCTCTGTCGCTGCCTCAACAACGCCTCCGCTTGCTGTCTCTCCCGGGGCCCTAGGTTTTCTCCCAAGTGTACCTGGTCCCATGTTTTAGACTGAGTCCTCTCCCCTAAGACATCAGGCAAGGGGAGTCCTGCTAAATCCTCTGCTTCAGGTGCACAGATGGTCACTACCTCTTCAGGGCGCTCCCGGTAGGGCTTCAGCATATTCACGTGGAACATGCGGATAACCCTGGGGTCGTCACAATCTGCGACATTGTACGTGGTGTTGGCTATTTTCCCCACTACCTGGTAGGGCCCCTGCCATGCAGCTTTGAACTTGTTCTGCCTAGTTGGTTCTAACACCAGGACCTTCTGTCCTATCTCAAAGGTGTGTTCTCTGGCCCTCCGATCGTACCATACGCGCTGGCACCGTTGGGCCGCCTGCATGTTCCCACGTACAGCCTGAGTCAACTCCTGTAGGCGGTCCTGAAATTCCAGCACATAGGGCACAATAGGTATCCCTTCTATGGTTCCCTCCCCTTCCCAGTGTTCTCACACTAAGTCTAGGGGTCCCCTTACCCGCCTCCCATATAACAGTTCCAACGGGGAGAACCCTGTGGATTCTTGGGGCACCTCCCGATAGGCAAACAGGAGGTGTGGCAAGAATTTCTCCCAGTCCCTGTAGGTCCTGGTAAAAGTCCCAATGAGTTGTTTTAATGTTCCTTTAAAACGTTCACACAACCCATTGGTTTGCGGGTGGTACGGGGCGCTTCTAATGGACTTTACGCCGCACAACTTCCACAGTTGGTTGGTCACCTCTGCTGTAAACTGGGTACCCTGGTCCGAAATAACCTCCCGGGGAAATCCAACCCGTGAGAAAACCAGGAGCAGGGCAGCCGCCACTGTCTCTGCCAGTATGTTAGGTAATGCAACCGCCTCTGGATACCGTGTGGCATAATCTACCACTGTCAATATATACTTTTTCCCTGACGGACTGGGTTTGGCTAACGGCCCTATCAGATCAACCGCTACTCGGCTAAATGGCTCCTCCACAATGGGGAGGGGGTGTAGTTTGGCCTTACAGTGATCTCCCCTCTTGCCAATGCGCTGGCAACTGTCACAGGTCTGGCAGTACTGACGAACATCATAGGTTACCCCCGGCCAAAAGAAGTTTTGTGTCAGACGATGCCTGGTGCGACTGACGCCGAGGTGCCAGGCCAAGGGTATGTCATGAGAGATTCGCAGTAACTCCTGCCTATACTTCTTGGGAACTACCAGCTGTCATTTTATTGGGTCGTCCTCCCAGGGCCGTGGGGTACTCGGTACTGGGCCGGTATCAGTGGGATGTGTCACAGCAGCGGTGACCCGGACCGTGGCCCTGGGCGCCCAAGTAATAGGAAGATGTGAATGGTGTAATGTGGTTAATGGAATAGTTTGTGACGCCACCTGTGGTGTTCGGCAATGGAGGTGTTAAGCCGACACTGCAGACAGATACTCCGGGACAGATGGTGTGGTGCAGCAATAATGGTATAGCCCTCCACAGGCAGGGCTGTTGTCTTATGAGGAAAGGTTGCAGGATTTGGGATTGTTTAGTTTGCAAAAGAGAAGACTGAGAGGAGACTTAATAGCTGTCTACAAATATCTCAAGGGCTGTCACATTGTAGAAGGATCATCTTTATTCTCATTTGCACAAGGAAAGACTAGAAGCAATGGGATGAAACTGAATGGGAGGAGACACAGATTAGATATTAGAAAAAACTTTTTGACAGTTAGAGTGATCAATGAGTGGAACAAGCTGCCACGAGAAGTGGTGAGTTCTCCTTCAATGGATGTCTTCAAACAGAGGCTGGACAGACATCTGACTGGGATGATTTAGCGAATCCTGCTTTGAGCAGGGGGTTGGACCAGATGGCCCAGGAGGTCCCTTCCAACTCTACGATTCTATGATTCTATGATTCTATGATTCCCAGGGCAGTGTAGATGTGGAGACACTTAGGTGGTGTAGTATCTGGCGCAGGTGATGCAGCAGTGCTAGGCGGACGGATGCAGGAAGGAATGGAGGACACCAGGGCATGTAGTTCCAAAGCTTTTCTCACAGTCTGTAGTGCCCGCTTCCGTGCCGTGTCCTCCGGGTCAGGGACTCAGTCAACCTCCAGGCAAGATGGAAAGCTCCCTTCCACACTCCGCCAACTTATGTGCCTTTTCTGAACGTTTCCTCTATAGCGCCTTTAAGTGTGAAGATCTAGTACTGTGTTACACTGGAGTTCCCAGGAACATGGCAGACAGCTGTAGCCTGCTTCGGGGACTCTCTACTCCTAAGTCCCGGCTCTCTATCCGTATTGCTGCTGTGCCCTCAAGTCTTAGATGGGAGTAGTGCATTTAGAGCTCTCTACTCCACCGGTGTCTGCTGCAGAACCGTTAGTGTTCATACAACCTCGGGGACCGGGCCCCGGCCTTGCGTTTAGAACTTCTAGGCAGGGTTCTTCCTCTAACCCACGTCCTCTATGTTCCCTTTTACTCCTACATTCCATACTTGTCTTTTCCCTTCTATGGAAGCTCAGGCTTCGGTTCAATGTCCTTCTCCTTCTTTCCTTTCCTTTCCCGTGCCAGCTGGCTCAGGTCACTGAGGCAGCTGCAGCACTCCTTCCTCCATCCCTCTTCCAGGGATCCCCACTCCTCCCGAGTGGCTCCCTCTCCTACTCAACCTCCACGGGCTGCCGAGCTCAGTGATTTGGCTACAGTGCTGTTATATGATGTCATCGCTGCGTACAAAACAGCAAGACCTGATCAGCGGACAGCGCTGGACCCGCTGGGGGTGAATATCTGCTCTGTTTGTTATTTGATGTCTTTTACGGGTAAAACGCATGTGAATTCGCATGAGTTTTTCCCACGGAAAACAAGCGTTTTTCGCTTGCGGAATGCTTGCGCATTCCACGCGATTAGCAATGCTTGAAAATGTGCTAGGTAGGATGTTAAAATAATAAAAAAATATATATATATTGTATTCTCACCTTCCGACGGCCCCCGATCTGCTCTGCGGCGCTCCCAGCATCTTCCGGTCACAGTAATGCTTTGCGCGAAGGACCTGAGATGACGTCACGCTCGCGAGAGCGCGACTTCATCACCGGTCATTCGTGTAAAGCATTGCTGGGACCGGAAGATGCCAGGAGCGTGGTGAGAGGCGGGAAGGACTCTGGCGGCCGTCAGAAGGTGAGAATATCACTTTTTTTATTTTTATTCTATTTTTTACAGGATTATGGTACCCAGGGCCTGGAGAACAGTCTCCTTTCCTCCAGACCGTGGGTACCATCCGCACATAATCCGCTTACTTTGCGCATGGTGGGCATAGCCACATACGGAAAGTAAAGCGGATCAATGTATTCCTATGGGTGCCCTATCGCCCCGAATACGCAAAAAGAATGGGCATGCTGCGTATTTTTCCACTATGCGATTCCGCAGTGGAAAAATCCGCAGCATTAGCACAGCATTGTGGAATCCCATAGGATTGCAAGGGATGCAGGGTTTTTTGCGTTTTCGTGGCGATTCCGCAACGGAGAATCGCCGCGAAAACGAAAAAAAAACCCAAAGAGTGCACATAGCCTTAGTATCTTTGAGCAGAAACTTTGCCCTATAGACTGTTCATTGAAGGCCATTTTGACAATACATCCAGAGCTAAGCCTAGATTAAATAAGGACATTTTTATGTTATAGGTGTTTTTTATTTAGGAAAATCAAAATAAAACATTTCCCATCTCAGAATAACACACGCAGCACGGTAACATAACAATATAAGAGCTGCGCGCAGGATAACTCCTTCTAGCTTAGCTTTCAAATTATGCTATTTGTACAGACAAAGAAAGCCGAACGTAAATCTGGAATCAATAGGACCTAACAGCTAAATAAATCCCAGATGTTTCCTTTGTTGCCGCATCATCAGTCGTGATCCATTTTTCATTCGGTTTTATTTATGATAATATATTGAAATTGTGGCTTCCTGCGAGGCCCCCATCCCCGGCTCCACCATCAGGAGAAAGCTTTTCCTGTTTTTAATCGAATTATCACACCGCTCATGTGTTATTGATCCTAAAAAGGGGGATAAAGTGCAGCATTGTCCTCTTGTGTCACATGTGGAAAATGCCAACTTCACATAAAAAGGAGAGGAATTTGAGGATTTAGGATTTTTTTTTTTGGGGGGAAGAGCCATGATGACCCGTTTTAATGCTGTGACAATCTATCACCCACCGAGCACCGGCACGGTCCATCAACTTCCAGTAAGGCACAATGGAGGACTATAGGGGACTAGAATAAAGTGCAGATTCTTGTGCCTGCCAGAAGGATTAAGTCACGGTTTGTGTGTTAGCAGCCATGCAATATAACATGGCCCTGTTCTACACAGCGAAGCTTCAAAGATGGAACCTTTAGATTCCCGATTTATAGCCGAAAACAGCCCCCACCACCATAGTCTGTGCCGCAGCAGGGGACTCGTAAATAGACATGAAAAACCCAGTAGTAATGATATTTCATAGCACAGTAACCCACGTAGTCCCGAGCTGCAGCAGCTGTTGTTTATTTTATATTGTCCTTCCTTTATGTCCATATTAAGACAAAAACAGACCCTGCCGTTGCCAAGTGGTCATTTGTGACTCCCGGAACGACAGGAAGCTACAGCTGAATCTGTCATCACAAAGAGAAAGGAAGGAACAGGAAAAGGGAATTACTAACGGAGACGATTCCTTCCTTTCCTGCTTGCCGTAGGGTGGGGAGTAAGGGGTTAAAGCTACATTTATAAGCATCCTGTGATTCCCTGTTGTCTAGGAAACGGCAGGGATGAAACCTAAATCTATAAAGGCACATTACAACATCTGTCACAGGTTTAAAGCCCAAAATTCCAAGCATTGTCAATGGCACCATCTGGTGGACATTGTTAGGTATTGCATGTGACCCAGATTTTATAGCTTCTATAAAAAATTTTAAAAAATTGAAAAAACGTACAAAAAACAAAATAAACAAAAATCCTGCTGTAACTAAATAAGTAAAATGCAAGTGCGTTTAAATAACACTCAACTAAGCTCAATTTTTCTCTGCTTTTTCTTTAAAATTTAGTTAAAGGGGTTGTCCACTACACAGAAAACCCCTTCTCCATCACTATATTTCCCCAAGTAAAATAATAATAGCTATGATCTCCATGCCAGCGCTATTCTACTTGTTTTCCTGGCCAATCAGGGCCACTTCACTTTCCACTCCTTCGGACATAATTTAAATCCTCAAGGTATCTGATTTGCCCAAAGGAAAGGAAAGTGAGGTGGCTGCTGAGTGCAAGCAGGAATCCTTAGGAATGCCAGTGCCAACACGGCTGAAACAGTGGTGGCATAGAAGGTGAATATAGCTCTTATTTTACTTGGGAAAAACATAGTTATTGATAAAGGGTTATCCAAGTAGTAGGCAACCCCTTTATTAGTTAAATATATGCTAATCACATGACATACACTGTATTGTTATGTCACATGAGCCCCTTGAAAGCCAGTGCTGACACCGCTGGAACAGCACTGGCACCAAAGGTGAATGTAGCTCTTATTTTACTTGGGAAAAACATAGTTATGGATAAAGGGTTATCTGAGTTGTAGGCAACCCCTTTATTAGTTAAATATATGCTAATCACATGACATACACTGTATTGTTATGTTACATGAGCCCCTTGAAAGCCAGTGCTGACACCGCTGGAACAGCACTGGCACCAAAGGTGAATATAGCTCTTGTTTTTTTTTTTACTTGGGAGAAACATAGTAATTGAGATTGGGCTATCAGAGTAGAGGACAACCCCTTTAATAGTTAAATATATGCTAAGCACATGTCATACAGTATATGGAAAAAACAATTGAACTATTAACACTACTCAAGACCTAAGGGGGTTTTACACATAGCGATATCGCTAGCAATATCACTATAACGTCGCCGATTTTGTGACGTTATAGCGATATTGCTAGCGATATCGCTATGTGTGATACCTCCGACCGGCTCCCCCGCTGCCTGTCGCTGATCGCGCGAGATCGGCCGGCTCCATTTCACGTCGGGCACTTCCTGCTGGGCTTCCTGTGGTGCCGACGAGTGAAGTGTGGACGCGGGCGGGAGGACGTCTTCATCGCCGCGTCTGAAAGGTAAGTATTGTGCGCTGCGTTGCTGCTGCATCACTGTGAGATCCGCCTGTGTAGCAGCTCACTAGCGATCATTTAGCGATGCACCAGCGATCCTGACCACGTCATATCGGTCGGGATCGCTGGTGCATCGCTAAATGTAAAAGGGCCTTTAATCATTGAATTTAAGTTTTTCATTCAGTCGCATCGCCACAGGTGTAAAAACTCCAGCTCCTACCATGCGGTCTGCCTCTACAAAAGTGTGGCAGAGTGGCTGGTGGTAAAGAGTTCAGTGATATCAGCAATAGTAGCCACCAAAGTAAAAGGTCAGCTAATGACAGCTAATCTTCCCTCCTAAATATTCCACTATCACCTCTGAGTGTTTTACTAAAAAGTGGAAGGAATTGTGGCAACTCAACCATGAAGTGGAGACCCCATAATCCTACAAAGCGTAACAAGCCACGTGCTGAGGAGCAGAGGGCATAAAAGTCACCAACAATGCTGACTCCATAACTGCAGAGCCCAAACCTCCTGTGATAACAAGATCAGCACAAATACTTAACGACATGGGTTTCCATGACCAAGCAGCTGCATGTAGGCCTTACTTCACCAACACAATGCCAAGCGTCACATGGAGTGGTGTAAAGCAGCCAACACTAGGCTCTGGAGCAGTGGAAACATGTTCTGTGGAATGATGAATCACGCTTCATTATCTGGCATCTGATAAGTCTGGGCTTGGTGTGTGCCAGGAGAACGTTACATGCCAGACTGCATTGTGACAGCTATAAAGTTTGGTGGCTGAGGGCTAATGCTATGTACTTGTTCTTCAGAAGTTATCTTAGGTCCCTTATTTCCAGAGAATGAAAATCTTAATCCTTCAGTATACAAGACATTATGAACAATTGTAGCTTCCAACGTTGTGGGAACAGTTTGGGGAAATCCCTTATTTGTGCCTCATTATTGCACCCAAGGTCCACAAAGGCATGGTTGGAGGAGTTTGGTGTGGAAGAACCTGACCAGCCACAAGGAGCCTTGACCTCAACTCCATCAAATACCTTTGAGATTAACAAGAACAGAAATTGTGAGTTCAGACCTCACAAATGCTCTTCTGGATGAATGTGCAAAAATTCCCACAGACTCCTCCAAAATCTTGAAGAAGAGTGGAGACTGTTATATCTGCAAAGAGGGGACCAACTAGATTTAGAAAGAGAGGTCATTAAAGCTCATGTAGATGTATTGTGATGGTGTCCAAATACTTTTGCCCCTATCTTGTATGTTAGTAGTTCACACTGACAATAAAACAATGGAGCATCTTGATTAATACGTTTTGGTGAATAGTGACTATTTTCATACACATAGCATGCAGGATTTAGTCGCATACTAAAAAGTGAACCGTTCCCTTCTGCAGTGGACTGATTAAAGATGCCGCTCTGTAACGGAGCTGAAATGTCAGAGGTCCCACTATGGTTTACATTAGTCATGCAACAGTAATGAAAAATAGGATTCTGATGGCAGATGCTAGAAACAGTCTTGGGGTCACATGCGGAGTAAAGACAGTACAATGTATAGCCAGCGTGTCACATCATTAATACAAAACATACTGTAATGCTGACTGTATAATTAGTTTGATTTCTTCCAGGCGAGGGGAAGTTTTTGAAGGAGCATCGCATTCATTGTAGCAAATCACACACACTGACCAAAACCAGGTTCAATGCAACTGTACTTGTGTGGTCTGCTACGATGGTGGCGCGATGGATCCAGGGTAGATGGGGTTCAAGTATCACACTTTTCCATACCATGAAGACTCCGATCTGGGTTCACTTATTTATGATGACTGTTACTCAGCTACATTTTCTCAAAATTGATAAATTTGGGTCTATTCCTTACAAAACGATAGAAGTATGGAACAGAAATGTAAGACAATGCATTAAGGACAAACTGTACCTGTAAGTCAAGTAACATGGCTTCCATGGCACTTATACTTTAAAATTAGGTCTACATGGCTACACAATAAGATTGCTAATAAATTTGGACTGAGGTCTTAAAAATATTAAAGCAGATCTGTCACCAGATTTCACAATATAAACATAATACATTATTAAATAGATCTTTTTGCCTGATGAGGCTGATGTATTCATTTTAAAAACCCATATCAGAATGGCTACACAATCCTGATATTAAGATAAGCATTTTATGAGTGGATCTCAAAAGCGAGTGAGATCGTGAGTGCAAGCCTGACGGTCATCAGTAACTTGTGCTGAGCAGTGTGAGAACTCAGCAGGGTCGCGGGTCACTGAGGAGCTGTTAATCAGGCTAGGTGGGCAGAGATTAAGTAAAATGTTTATTCAGCATTGTACAGTCAGACTCATATAGATTTTCAAGTAAATATAGCATACTCATCATGTCTAAGCAAACGAGTTAATAATTATGCAGTTTTTAATTGTGAAATCTGGTGACATCCACTTTAAAATACTAAAATATATGATATAGAGCTTGTGTCTCCTCATATAGGGAAAATGGACCTTTTGGGTTTCATCAAACTCCTGTCAACAAAAACTTCTGCATATCTTAGTGTTATGCCCTGTATACAGTCTCTTTCTTTGGTTTAAGGTACATGTTTGATATAACCCCATAATTGCTAATATCATATACAATATAGCCATGCTTAAAGTTTGCAAACAGCCTTTTCAGAGAGGAAGAAGACAAACTTTAGTGACACCTTTTGGGGATAGCAACTCTAAGTTAATATTGACCCTTTAACCCGTTCACCCGAAGCCTGTTTTCAACTTCATTACCGGGCCGGCGATGCTGCGGCTGCAGAATACCGTGCGTAGAGGTGAGGTGTGTGTGATGTGTGTGTACGTATGCAGAGAGGTGAATGGGTGCTGTGTGTGTAGGTGGAGGAGAGGGCATGTGTGTATGTGTGGATGCAGAGAGGTGAATAGTGCTCTGTGTGTGTGTTTAAGTGGAGGAGAGGACAATGATGGGGTGATGGGGCAGAAGGCAATGATTGGGTTGATGGAGAGGGCAATGATGGTGGTGATGGGGCAGAAGGCAATGATTGGGTTGATGGAGAGGGCAATGATAGGGGTGGTGGGGGAGAAAGCAATGATTGGGTGGTGGAATGGGCAATAATGGGGGTGGTGGGGGAGGAGGAAATGATGGAGGTGGTGGAATGGGCAATAATGGGGGTGGTGGGGAAGAGGTAATGATGGAGGCGGTGTAATGGGCATTGATGGGGTAGTGGGGGGAAAAGACAATGATGGTGGTGGAAAGCGCAATAATGGGGATGGTGGGGGAGAAGGAAGTGATGGAGGTCATGGAATGGGCAATGATGGGGTGGTGGGGAGAAGACAATGATAATGGCGGTGAAATGGACAATGTTGGGGTGGTGGGGGAGGAAGAAATGATGGAGGTGGTGAAATGGGTAATGATGGGGTGGTGGGGAGAAGGCAATGATGGTGGCAGTGGAAAGGACAATGATGGGGTGGTGGATAGGAGGCAATGATGGAGGTGGTAGAATGGACAATAATGGGGTGGTGGGGAGAAAGCAATTATGGAGGTGGTGAAGAGGGCAATCATGGGGGTGGTGGAGAGGACAATAATGGGATGCTGGGGGAGGATGACAATGAGGGATGTGGGGGATTGGGATGGGAGGAAGGGAATTTAAAATTGATTTAGGAACAGCGTAGGTGGAGGAAGACATTATTATCACTTATTATGTCTTACCCAGTCCCTTAGTATAAAGTGCACTCACTTATTATGTATAGTGCCATCCCTCAGTATATAGTTTAGTCACTTTTTATGTATAGCACAGTCCCATAGTATATAGTGTACTCACTTATGTATAGCACAGTTCCTTAGTATATTGTGTACTCACTTATTATGTATAACACCATCCTTAGTTACATAGTTTCCTCTTATGTTATGTATAACACCGTCCCTTATTACGTACCATCCTCTCTAGTTATATATGATGCCATCCCTTTTTATATAGCTTCATCTGCTGTTATGTATAGTGCTGTCTCTTACATAATTTATTCTTGTTATTTTTGTTATTCATAGTGCCCTCTTTTATTACATAGTTCCCTCACTTGTTAGATATAAAATGACTGTTGATGGACCAGCCGGTGAGCAGACAACCAGTCCATCAGCTCCTCCTTTAGAAAAGAAGCTTTCTCGTGCTCCATCAGCCATCATTGCTTTATACAGCTAACAAATCAGGATGGTATGTAATAAAAAACAGGGCTCTATATAATCCGATATGTAAGTGACGATGCTGTACACAACAAGAGAGGGCACTGTATGATAAGGGATGGCAATATACATAATAAAGGAGACTATGTAATATATATGTGTGTGTGGCTATATATATATATATATATATATATATGTAGCTTTGTCGCCTATTTCCTATACAGGGGCCCCAAGCTGTCAGTGTCCGCCCCTGCTGCCTGTGCACTGTATCAACTTCAAAAATAGTAGCAGCTTCTGCTTCCTAGTTTCTTCATCAGTTATACTTTTCTTATTCATGTACAAGAATTTTAATTGGCATTTACCTAATCAAGTTTACTGAATAATGATGTAGCTGTTTTAACTCTTTCACTGACTACCCTGTGGCCTCTTCCGCTGTGAAGTCATTAGGAAACATGATGTGGCGGTGTAAGGAAATAGGATATTTACACGGATGATTAACAGAGGGATCTGTTTTCCAAGACAAAGGAGGGAGTCAGCAGATGGCCTTCATCAACAGGAGGACAAGCAGGAAATCAGCAGCTTTGTGAGCAACAAGTTACATACTTCTAGACTATGGAAATGTATTCCGAGCGATCTGTGCTTATATCAAGGTCCTGACACTTTCTTGACAAACAATATTTTTAAACCCATTGTCCTTCTGCTATAATCAAGAATTGCAGGAATAAGTCAGGTCCTCCAGAAAGAGATGCTTTTTCTAGCAATTCTGCCTACTAGGTGATAAGTGATACTTTCAAAGATCAGTCCTCACGGGTGATTTCATAGGTTTATACATAAACTTACAATTTAAAAGATATATATATGTGTGTATATACAGTGGGGAAAAAAGTATTTAGTCAGTCAGCAATAGTGCAAGTTCCACCACTTAAAAAGATGAGAGGCGTCTGTAATTTACATCATAGGTAGACCTCAACTATGGGAGACAAACTGAGAAAAAAAAATCCAGAAAATCACATTGTCTGTTTTGTTTTCATTTTATTTGCATATTATGGTGGAAAATAAGTATTTGGTCAGAAACAAGCAATCAAGATTTCTGGCTCTCACAGACCTGTAACTTCTTCTTTAAGAGTCTCCTCTTTCCTCCACTTATTACCTGTAGTAATGGCACCTGTTATCAGTATAAAAAGACACCTGTGCACACCCTCAAACAGTCTGACTCCAAACTCCACTATGGTGAAGACCAAAGAGCTGTCAAAGGACACCAGAAACAAAATTGTAGCCCTGCACCAGGCTGAGAAGACTGAATCTGCAATAGCCAACCAGCTTGGAGTGAAGAAATTAACTGTGGGAGCAATAATTAGAAAATGGAAGACATACAAGACTACTGATAATCTCCCTCGATCTGGTGCTCCACGCAAAATCCCACCCCGTGGGGTCAGAATGATCACAAGAACGGTGAGCAAAAATCCCAGAACCACGCGGGGGGACCTAGTGAATGAACTGCAGAGAGCTGGGACCAATGTAACAAGGCCTACCATAAGTAACACACTACGCCACCATAGACTCAGATCCTGCAGTGCCAGACGTGTCCCACTGCTTAAGCCTGTACATGTCCGGGCCCGTCTGAAGTTTGCTAGAGAGCATTTGGATGATCCAGAGGAGTTTTGGGAGAATGTCCTATGCTCTGATGAAACCAAACTGGAACTGTTTGGTAGAAACACAACTTGTCGTGTTTGGAGGAAAAAGAATACTGAGTTGCATCCATCAAACACCATACCTACTGTAAAGCATGGTGGTGGAAACATCATGCTTTGGGGCTGTTTCTCTGCAAAGGGGCCAGGACGACTGATCCGGGTACATGAAAGAATGAATGGGGCCATGTATCGTGAGATTTTGAGTGCAAACCTCCTTCCATCAGCCAGGGCATTGAAGATGAAACGTGGCTGGGTCTTTCAACATGACAATGATCCAAAGCACACCGCCAGGGCAACGAAGGAGTGGCTTCGTAAGAAGCATTTCAAGGTCCTGGAGTGGCCTAGCCAGTCTCCAGATCTCAACCCTATAGAAAACCTTTGGAGGGAGTTGAAAGTCCGTGTTGCCAAGCGAAAAGCCAAAAACATCACTGCTCTAGAGGAGATCTGCATGGAGGAATGGGCCAACATACCAACAACAGTGTGTGGCAACCTTGTGAAGACTTACAGAAAACGTTTGACCTCTGTCATTGCCAACAAAGGATATATCACAAAGTATTGAGATTAAATTTTGTTTCTGACCAAATACTTATTTTCCACCATAATATGCAAATAAAATGAAAAAAAAAACAGACAATGTGATTTTCTGGATTTTTTTTTCTCAGTTTGTCTCCCATAGTTGAGGTCTACCTATGATGTAAATTACAGACGCCTCTCATCTTTTTAAGTGGTGGAACTTGCACTATTGCTGACTGACTAAATACTTTTTTTCCCCACTGTATATATGTATTATGTATACCCCTCCTCACATGTAAAGCGCCATGGAATAAATGGCGCTATAAAAATAAATAATAATAATGTATATAAATACAAAAAAGCGTATAAGGAGGCCTCTATGAAAGAGACGGGGGTCTGCCCTGTTGCAGAAGGGTGCAGTGTTTAAATCAAAATTTTGTCTCACAGCCATGGAATTTCCACACATGCCCCAACAGAAAACTTAATTAATTAAAGTAAACCATAACAAATAGCTCTCAAGGATAAAATTTGATAAAGAAGGGTTCAAGCGTCATGTTTGTGAGAGAATGTCTAATCTATAGTACACAGTCTTACAGATCATTCTGAGAATATCTGCAGGTTCGGCCTTGAGGGGGTTTTACACTAAGCGATATCGCTAGCAATATCGCTAAAACGTCACTGGTTTTGTGACGTTATAGCGATATTGCTAGCGATATCGCTATGTGTGATACTTACCAGCGACCGGCTCCCCCGCTGTCCATCGCTGATCGCGCGAGAATGTCCGGCTCCATTTCTCGTCGGGCGCTTCCTGCTGAGACTTCCTGCTGTGACGACGAGCGACGCTGGACGCGGGCGGGAGGACGTCTGGATCGCTGTGTGTGAATGGTAAGTATCGTGCGCTGCGTCGCTGCTGCATCGCTGTGAGATCTTTCTGTATGAAAGCTCACTAGCGATCATTTAGCGATGCACCAGCGATCCTGACCGGGTCGGATCGCTGGTTGGATCGCTGGTGCATCGCTAAATGTAAAAGGGCCTTTGGTTTGTTTTAGCTGAAATGAAACATGATTTTATAAAGCTGATAAACAGCTGACCTATAACCAGTAATATAATATATTGGTAAATTATGGATTATATTAGCTGCATTGATTATTTGCTTTACCCTAATAAATATGGCTTATTGCGATGGAAAATGGAAGAATAAATATTATATTTGTGTTTAGCTAAGGCTACTTTCACACATCAGTTTTTTCCCGTCAGGCAGGATCCGGCTATTTTTAGAAAAAACGGATCCGGCATAAATTTTGGAGAACTGTAGAAACGGATCCGTTTTTCTGCCGGATCCGTCTAGCAGGTTATATCTGTTTCCTGGCGGCTGGCCAATTGGATCTGAGCATGCGCAGACTTAAAAAAACAGATCCGGTGGCTGGATCCGTCTTTTTCTGGATCCGGCGCCCATAGACTTTCATTGTGGCAAAAAGCCGGAAGCGTCGGATCCGGCACTTCCGGCTTTTTCGCCGGAGACAAAAAACGTTACAGTAGCCGTTTTTTTCCAGACGCCGGAATGAGACAAGTAGCTGGATCCGGCAAAAAACGGATGAAACGCAATGTCATCCGGCGCTAATGCAAGTCAATGGGGAAAAACTGGATCTGGCATTGCATTTCGCCGGATCCGGTTTTACAAAAAAAAGCCGGATCGCGCCTGACGGCGAAAAACTGATGTGTGAAAGAGGCCTAAACCAAGCGTTCGTTTGTGCATTTCTAGGAGGAGGGTCATAGGTATTAAAGGTGTAGAACCACCATTACTGTAACCAATAGGAGCACTTCTTCACAAGTCCTGCAATATTTTGAAAGGTAACAATGTATAAGGATGATATAAAGTACACTACCCATACATATGGATCATACAACAATTTAACAGAATCCAGTGAACCCCTTTGTCTATACATATTAATTACAAGTAGGGCCCACCATACTGTTTTCAGGTCCAAAATTCTGGTCAATTTCATAATATATCTGAATTTAAAATTGGAATTAAATAAAATTAAAGTAAATAATATAATTTCAAGTGGGAGCTATAGAAGGAGACACTGGACATGGAGGAGCACAAGCTTGGTAAGTAGCTTTCCATCACTCAAGTACTTGCTCTGTCTCTGTCCTCTGACCCATAAGTTTTTCCTTCTTTGTTCAGTTTTTGGTGTAACCGCCCACTATAGATCTACACTGGGATATCTTCGATTGCTATCGCTTTTTCACTCTGAAGGACACTTTCTTTTTTCCTTATAGATACCAGATCCTGGCAGCCAGCCGCATCCAGTCATTGTCTTTATTGCAGTATTTCGCATTTATTGAGGCATTGTTGTAACATTTGGCCGATTGTGTCCGATTACCCCCACACTTGCGAATAGTGCAACAGACAGATGTCACTTGAATGTCTTTTGTGTAGCAGACCATTACATGGCCATCATTAACAAATGTCACCAAAGTGAAGCAAAAGTCATGAAATCTGGATCACGATGCAGATTCATCGTCTAATAGCAAAATGTTGATCTCTGCAGAGGAGAAGGGGCTGATTGTGGTCCCATGTCCCATAAGGGATATTTGCATTTTTACCAGTATGAGCCCTGGGCAGGGGTCTCGTTTCTGAAATCTGGACATGTAGAAATGATAAAACTATCTGATTTCATGTCTTACAGCTTTGTACAGATCTCTTCTCTTTTCTGTATACTCTACAGAGGAAGCCATCCTAATGAATTGCCAGAATCCCAGAGGACCTGACCTGGAGACCTTTAACACTCGTCTGTTGGGAGTCAAGAATGGGAAAAACAACATGTGCGTTTCCCAAAGAAAACATATTTTCATGAGCTCCATTCCTCCAGGATACTTCAGATGTCTTGGCTCTCTCAGAAGCTCGTAAACTACAAGGCTTTACTATGAGAGGCACATAGTTCCCATTTTTCCCCCGTATTTATACAGTCTCTAACACTTGGGTCTTAAAGCCATCAATAAATGTGGAATAATCCTGCCAAAATGAGAACACAATACAACATTGTCTAGGAATGGTCTAGAGGAAGAATATGTTTGATAATGAAATGTTTTAATGGATCCCAATAAATCCTAGTAGATTGATTCATAGTGAGTCCGTCAGGTTTCCAGCAGGGCTTAATTTCTTTCTTCTCTCCTAATAGCCAAATGGCATATTTTGTAAAGCCTGTTCCTATAATATGCTGCTATTAGATAGGATTACATATTAGGCTACTTTCACACATCAGTTTTTTGCCGTCAGGCAGGATCCGGCTATTTTTAGAAAAAACGGATCCGGCGTAAATTTTGGAGAACTGTAGAAATGGATACGTTTTTCTGCCGGATCCGTCTAGCAGGTTATATCTGTTTCCTGGGGGCTGGCCAATTGGATCTGAGCATGCGCAGACTTAAAAAAACGGATCCGGTGGCTGGATCTGTCTTTTTCTGGATCCGGCGCATTCCGGCGCCCATAGACTTTCATTGTGGCAAAAAGCCGGAAGCGTCGGATCCGGCGCTTCCGGCTTTTTCGCTGGAGACAAAAAAACGTCACAGTAGCCGTTTTTTCCAGACGCCGGAATGAGACAAATAGCCGGATCCGTACAAAAAACGGATGAACCGCAATGCCATCCGGCACAAGCGGGTGCTAATACAAGTCAATGGGGAAAAAACGGATCCGGCATTGCATTTCGCCGGATCCGGTTTTACAAAAAAAAAGCCGGATCTCATCTGACGGCGCAAAACGGATGTGTGAAAGAGGCCTTATAGTCTGATGACAGATCTGCTTTAATACTTGCAGGCCACATAACAACTTAAAATGTCAGGCTATTCTGTATGTGACCCTGCAAACGTCATAGTCAGAGATTGGTGGGCTGCCCATAGAGAATGCAGAGGTGGTTTTTTACCATCACTGTCATCCTGTACACTGTATACATGAGTGCAGAGAATACAGTTTAGGAAACAGGAACATCACTTTCTCCTCTTGTCCTAGCAATCATATGAATGCTGGTTGCTAAAAAGGAACAGGAGTTGCAGCTCTGCAGTGGACTTGGACTCAGGAGGATATATTGGCCCTGTAACTGGGGCTAATATGCCAGCCCCAGTCACAGGGGAGATCAGCCATAATAAAAATGTATTTTAATTTTAGAGTACCCCAAAAGGTCTTTTGTGAAATGATGTGATTCACAATGTGTGCAGTGAATGAAAACATAACTTGTAAAAAAAAAACAGGGAAAAAAACGAGTGTCATTGACAGACTGAAACTCTGTTTCTTACCTCATCTGCAGTGACAATTTAAAAAAAAACATTTTCAATATCTAAAAATAATGTTATGTAGAAGGGAACACAATTTAAAATGTGTTGTAGTCCTTTGTGGTGGTAAAAAAGGAAATACAGACTAATATTAACTTTTTCCTTTACCTTTTCAATTGATATTCTAAAGAAACACTATGTTACATAGATATTATTACTCACATAGCAATTATTTTGAACTTCATACACTGAGAAGTAGAAAGAGTGGATGGATGGATGGATAGATTAATGGATGGAAAGATGGATAGATGGATGGATGGATGGATGGATAAATTAATGGATGGATGGATGGATGGATGGATGGATAGATTAATGGATGGAAAGATGGATAGATGGATGGATGGATGGATAGATTAATGGATGGAAAGATGGATAGATGGATGGATGAATGAATGGATATAGATAGATGGATGGATTGATGAATGGATGGATAGATGATGGATGGATGGATGGATGGATGGATGGATGGATGAACGGATGGATAGATGGATGGATGGATATCACACACAAATAAATTCAATACAATTTTGCAAAATTGTAGTAAAACTCTTACACTTCAACTCACATACAACCACTGGGCGGACACATGTACACATATGGCGGCACGGTGGCTCAGTGGATAGCATTGTAGTACTGGGGTCCTGAGTTCAAATCCCACCAAGGACAACATCTGCAAGGAGTTAGTATGTTCTAGCCCGTGTTTGCGTGGGTTTCCTCCTGGTACTCTAGTTTCCTCCCACATTCCAAAGACATACTGATAGGGAATTTAGATTGTGAGCCCCAATGGGGACAGTGCCAATAATGTCTGTAAAGCGCTGTGGAATTAATGGCGCTATATAAATGAGTAAAATAAATAAATATAACATATACATCTGGTGACAGAGTATCGTGAAATCATGTTTTTTTACCACCCACTCATTGTGGTATCTTTCAAGTAAAGGACAAAGGTAAAGATGGACACGTGTAGAAAGCCTTTTCAATGACCAATTTTCCTCCCCGGTACTAGATAACAATGCATTTATTAGAGTCTTGAATATGGGTTCTCATCACCAAATAGCAGCTTGGATGGAAGCAGACGGCACTGACTACCTCTCACTGTCCCAAAGAGGGAAAGCTATACAGCAACAGATCCATCGGTGAATATTTTTTTTAAAACAAAAACCTATAATGTATCACATGATGAAAATTATGGTATAAAAGCATTAATGTAGGAAAAAGGCAAGTAACCCGGGAAGCTCATTGCCTAACGCGTTTCAAACCGACTGGTTCTAGATACCTTTCCTTCTTTGATACTGCTCGTTTGCTGCTAACACAAACTTCTTTACGTGCACGGCCGTTGGATTCTGCTGCGGTGAGCTGGATGTTGCCCTCTAACTGTCTGTATGGTACATATGGCCGTCATCATGGAGTTTTCCTGTCTCACCTCCTCTTTCTATTTATGTGGCATTTTGTACCATAGTGTATAATTCGCTTTCTTACCCCATGAGTATATAGAATAATGATTGCTTTGCTGTAAGAACACTGAGCTATCATCCGTTCGGCACAGCTGTTGCACATTACACTATGGAGAAAATCTGGAACAATTTTCACATCTCAAAACTGATGGATCTCATGGGAAAATTGTGATAGGCTGGGAAAAAAAAAATCACATTCTTAACCTACAGTTCTCCAAAAGCTCTGCGCTACACAATTGCTATGAGAAAATCCTTGAACTTGACATGTGTCTTCTGTCGACTAGATATTCACAATTTCCGCTATGCGATATAAACATATAAATCCATAAAACCAGTCAAATAATAACAACAAAATAGAGCAAAAAGTTTAAAAAAATGAAGCAATTGAATAAATATTTACATATAATGTAAAAGATTCGGTAACATCATAGAATACGTCTTATATGCTACTGATGATGTGCAATGAAAAATTATATTTGGTAACATTTTAGATAAAAAAAAAATCTAAAAAAAAATATGCCTAAAAAAGACAAAATTAAAAAGTTAAAATTTAATAAATGTATCGATCTTAGAATACTGTTGTATTTTTGGGGTATTATAATATTTACATTATATGTTACTGGCAAGAGATGAAATTTCGTCTCAGGCAAGGGAAAGTACAACAGGCCAAGTGACATCTGGTGGACAATGAGGGTATGACATCTCATCCCATTATTTTGTAAAACTAAAGCTCTCTGTGGAATGATCAGCCCTGAAATTGGAGCAGATTATAGTTTCTGGGCGGCCTTAAGGCTGGACTGTCTACAAAGAGACCATAAAACTCACCTATAACATAACAGCTTCCATTATAGGATGTGCTTGAGATTAGACAGATGCCTAATGGAAGCATATACTGGGTATAATCCACATTTTCCTCCTCGCCGCCCTGTGAGTCACTGGTAAGGATAAAGTAGATATATGGAAGTTATGTCTGTTGCCAAAGGAGCTGAACTCAACAGCCGGAATGACATAGTATAGGTAGCACTGACTCATTTCTCAGACCTGTACACAATATTTTGTATCAGTGCCGCCTAGTTGTGATCTCTTACTATCTGATTTATTCGTGCAGTTCTTTCACTACATAGCCCTGCACCTTGTAAAACTGCATCATTCAGATCTTAATAGTTTCACAGATAAGAATAAAAAATATTATTTGACCGCCTTAAAGGGAATCTGTCACCAGATCAAAAGTTGCCTGTTCTTGACCTTATTTTATTCCGTCTGTTCCTCTGAGTATTCCACATTTTGTTTTTTTTTACCTCCATAATATGAATTCCAGAGATCTTAGCCTGTTTACGTAGTGCTAATTTTCATGGCTTTTACTAGGGGGGCGTGGCTATAAAAAAAAACAGCACTGAATAAAAAGACTGTAGCGCCAGCGCCCCAGCTCGGGGCAGATCCAAGCTCCCGATCCACTTCCTGCTACATGTCAGAGATCTCCGAGGTTTCCGGCTCCGGCCTCATGCGTCCTTCTCCTGCTGCTGTTGCTTCCTGGCGCGCGGCCCCGAAGGTCTCCAGGCACTGCTCTGAGGGCGCGCGTGCATGCACTCCTGTCCTCTTAAAGAGACAGCACACTTTTTTCAAAAAAAGGGTTGAACCAATGGCTGAGGAACTGGTAATATTTCTGGCAACTCTTCCCTACGGGAGGTGCCTGAGCAGCGTTTCCTTTGCTATTCCCAGGTTCCCCGTACCTTTGTGCCTGTATTCCATCAGTATCCTACTAATTCTGTTTATCTCCTCAGTGTGCCAGCTGTGTCTCCCTATGTCTCCTAGGACGTCGCCTGAACCTCATGCGCCAGTTCATGCCCGCTACCTGATTCTTCTACTTGCCGTCAGTCGAGTGCTTCGCTACTCGCAATACCTGCCAGTCCTCCTGTTCCGCTGGGTCAGCTTCCACGTGTCTAGGGTCTAACTGAAGGTAGCACCTGAGTACCTCGGGCATTCCTATCCAACCCTGTTTGAGGGGTCTTACTAGAGGTGTCTGGGGCTCGCATAGTCACACCCCCTTTGGAGTCCCCCCAAACCGTGGTCCCGTGTCTCCACAAAATTGCAATAAACGAATGTACACTGGAACATCTGTACCTCTGTTTCCATTCGTTACAAAGACCCATATCTGTAGAACCATATGTTGGATCGTAAAAAAATAACGAAGTGGAATACTCAGGGGTGCAGCGGGAAGAAAATACGAGCATCGTTAAAGATGCAGACAATTTTTGTTTTTAGGCTTTCATTTTATACTCCTCTTTCACCAATACTTTTTATTTTTCCAAAGACATAGCCATATGAGAGTTTATGTTTTGTAGGACGAGTTGTGATTTTCAATGATATTGTTCATTTTATTATTTAATGTACTGAAAACGGGGGTAAAATGGTGAAATAAAAGCAATTCTACTTTCATGGCACTAAAAGTGATCTGGCATCTTGATTCTTCCGGTGAGTATGATGACGGTGCTACGAGTGTGTATCGTTTGTTATTATTATTTCACGAACTCAAAAATAGTTGAATTGTGTAAAAAAAATAGTTTTTTGGAGTTGCCATTTTTTCAGACCTGTAACTTTTTTAATTTTCCATAGACAGAGCTGTGTGAGGGCTTGTTTATTGCATAACAAGCAAAGGTTTCATTGATACTACAGGGTGGGCCCTTTATATGGATACATCTAAATAAAATGGGAATGGTTGGTGATATCAATTTCCTGTTTGTGGCACATTAGTATATGGGAGGGGGGGAAACTTTTCAAGATGGCGGCCATTTTGAAGTCGGCCATTTTGGATCCAACTTTATTTTTTTCAATGGGAAGAGGCTCATGTGACACATCAAACTTATTGAGAATTTCACAAGAAAAACAATGGTGTGCTTGGTTTTAACATAACTTTAGTCTTTCATGAGTTCTTTACAAGTTTCTCTGTTTACAGCCATTGACATGTCGCAGAGGTTAACACGTGAGGAGTGGATAGAGATTGTGTTGATGTCTGGTGATTTCAGTACCCGGGTCATTGCAACAGATTTCAATGCAAGACACCCTATGCAAGAAAACTGTCACCATTCCCATTTTATTTAGGTGCATCCATATAAATGGCCCACCCAAAAAGTTTGACTCATCACTGAGTCCTGTGTAAACTGAGGGTCCTGTTGCAATTTTTGCTTTGCCCATTCTGTAAATTCAGCGCGACGATCTGGGTCACCAACCATCCCCATTTTATTTAGGTGTATTCATACAAATGGCCCACCCTGTATTTTGGGGTACATATGACTTGTTGATAGCATTGCATTTTATATTGAGGTGACGAAAAACAATGTTTTTCAATGTTTTTGTGTTTTTAAATATATAAAATTATTTCACCCATGCAACAAAACACCATAAAGAGAAAAAACTCTCCATAGTGTTTATTCCATGCATTAAATAAATTTTTACTTTGATAGATCATCAGTCCACATCTGCCTGCGGTTTGGCGGACAGGGCTTGTATATCCCGAAACTCTGTCCTGCGATTCACCTGACCATGTCCAGCACATGAAGCTGCTCCCTCTGCAATCCTTCTGGTACAAATTCTTTGGCACCAGGCATTGTTACTGATGGCCAGTCCTTAGGCATCAGGCATTGTTACTGATCGCCAGTCCTTAGGCATCATGCATTGTTACTGATGGCGAGTCCTTAGGCATCAGGCATTGTTATTGATGGCCAGTCCTTAGGCATCAGGCATTGTTACTGATGGCCAGTCCTTTGGCGCCAGGTATTGTTACCGATGGCCAGTCCTTCGGCATCAGGCATTGTTGCTGATGGCCAGTCCTTAGGCACAAGGCATTGTTACTGATGGCCAGTTCTTTGGAGCCAGGTATTGTTACTGATGGCCAGTCCATAGGCATCAGGCATTGTTACTGATGGCCAGTCCTTCGGCACCAAGTATTGTTACTGATGGCCAGTCCTTCGGCGCCAAGTATTGTTACTGATGGCCAGTCCTTACTCATCAGGCATTGTTACTGATGGTTAGTCCTTAGGCATCAGGCATTGTTACTGATGGCCAGTCCTTTGGCATCAGGCATGGTCACTGATGGCCAGTCCTTAGGCATCAGGCATTGTTACTGATGGCCAGTCCTTAGGCATCAGGCATTTTTACTGATGGCCAGTCCTTAGGCATTAGGTATTGTTACTGATGCCCAGTCCTTCGGCATCAGGCATTGTTACTGATGGCCAGTTCTTAGGCATCAGGCATTGTTACTGATGACCAGTCCTTCGGCACCAGGTATTGTTAATGATGCCCAGTCCTTCGGCATCAGGCATTGTTACTGATGGCCAGTTCTTAGGCATCAGGCATTGTTACTGATGGCCAGTCCTTCGGCACCAAGTATTGTTACTGATGGCCAGTCCTTCGGCGCCAAGTATTGTTACTGATGGCCAGTCCTTACTCATCAGGCATTGTTACTGATGGTCAGTCCTTAGGCATCAGGCATTGTTACTGTTGCTCGAGCTCGACATGCAAAATTCTTTACAAAGCGGCGGTAATATCTGGCTAACCCCAGAAAAGCCCGTACATCTTTCACCGTCTCTGGGGTAGGCCATTCCTGGATAGCAGCAACCTTTTCCTTGGATGGCCTCACACCCTCTGCCGAAACGACATGACCCAGATACTTAATCTGACAGCGAAATAGGTGTCATTCCTGATGCTTCACCTTCAACCCGTACTTTTGCAACCGGCTGAGTACCTGTCCCAACCGCTTCAGGTGGTCCTCAAAGGTGGCGGCATAGACGATGATGTCGTCCAGATAGATCAACGTAGCCTCAAAATTGAGATCTCCCAGACACCGCTCCATCAATCTCTGAAAGGTCCCGGGGGCGTTGGCCAGCCCAAACGGCAGCCGATTAAACTCAAACAGTCCCATGGGTAATATGAACGCCGTCTTGGCTCTATCTTCTTCTGACATGGGCACCTGCCAGTACCCACTGGCCAAATCCAGGGTTGAAAAATATGTTGCTTTTCCCAAGGCGGACAGGGATTCTTCTATGCGGGGCAGTGGATGAGTCTTTAATAGTGCAAGCATTCAGTTTACGATAATCCACACAGAATCGTAGTGTACCATCTTTCTTCTGGACCAACAGGATTGGGGCCGCCCAGGGGCTTTGACTTTCCCGTATCACCCACTGCGAGCTAGCCATACCGTACAGAAATAAAAGGGCTAGGAACAGGAGAACACCAATGTGGCTAAATAAGGATGTAAAAAGGGCAATAAATAACAAGAACAAGGCATTTAGGAAGCTAAAACAAGAAGACAATGAAGAAGCATTAAAAAGTTATAGAGAAAAAAATAAAATGTGAAAAAAAAAAATACATTTAGCAAAAGTGGAAACTGAGAGACTCATTGCTAAGGAAAGTAAAACAAACCCCAAACTATTCTTTAATTATATAAACAGTAAAAAGATTAAAATTGATGGTGTCAGCCCTTTAAAGAACAATGAGGGTGAAATCATAGAGAGCGATGTGGGAAAATCAAATGTTTTAAATACTTTTTTCTCAACAGTGTTCACACAGGAAAAGGATTTGCCAGGGGAAATGCAGAGTGATGATGTAAACTCCCCATTAAGTATTACCTGCCTAACCCAGGAAGAAGTGCAGAACTGCCTTAGTAAGATTAAAATTGACAAATCACCAGGCCCTGATGGCATTCACCCTCGGGTATTAAGGGAGTTAAGTAATGTGATAGACAGGCCTCTATTCCTTATATTTAAAGACTCTATAGAAACAGGGTCTGTTCCTTTTGATTGGCGGCAAGCAAATGTGGTACCAATATTCAAAAAGGGGTGTAGAAGGGAGCCTGGAAACTATAGGCCGGTAAGCTTAACATCTGTTGTGGGTAAAATTTTTGAAGGGTTTCTAAGGGATACCATTATGGAATATCTCAGTGTTAATAAATGTTTAACTCCATATCAACATGGATTTATGAAGGATCGCTCCTGTCAAACTAACCTGATCAGCTTCTATGAGGATGTAAGCTCTCAAATGGACCAAGGAGAATCATTGGATGTCATTTATCTCGACTTCTCTAAAGCATTTGACACTGTCCCACATAAAAGATTGGTAAGTAAGATGAGAAAGCTTGGGCTAGGGGAAAATGTGTGTAGATGGGTAGGTAGCTGGCTTAGTGATAGAAAACAAAGAGTGGTTATTAATGGCGCATACTCAGATTGGGCCAGGGTTACTAGTGGGGTACCACAGGGTTCTGTATTGGGGCCCTACTATTTAATATTTTTCTTAATGATCTAGTGGATGGCTTACACAGTATAATATCAGTATTTGCAGATGATACAAAACTAGGTAAGGTAGTTAACACAAAGGAGGACAGTTTGCAACTACAGACAGATTTGAGTAAATTGGAGAATTGGGCTGAAAAATGGCAAATGAGGTTTAACACAGACAAGTGTAAGGTTATGCACATGGGAAGGAGAAACAGATGCTACAATTACTTACTAAATGGGAAACTGCTGGGGAAATCAGACATGGAAAAAGACTTAGGCATCTTAGTCAATAAGAAGCTAAATTGGAGTGCCCAGTGTCAGGCAGCTGCCACCAAAGCAAATAGGGTCATGGGATGCATTAGAAGAGGTCTGGGGACACGAGATGAAAACATAATTCTCCCTCTGTACAAATCACTCGTCAGACCACACTTGGAGTATTGTGTGCAATTTTGGACGCCGGTGCTCAAGAAAGACATTACTGAACTTGAAAGGGTTCAAAGGCGGGCTACTAAAATGATAAATGGAGTTTGTTCACTACAATACCCAGAAAGGTTATCAAAAATAGGTCTATTTACTCTAGAAAAGAGAAGTCTTAGGGGAGACTTAATATATATGTACAAGTATATCAGAGGGCAATACAGAGATCTCTCCAATGAACTGTTTGTACCAAGGACTGTGACAAGAACAAGGGGGCATTCTCTTCGTTTGGAGGAAAGACAATTTCTGCACCAGCATAGAAGAGGGTTCTTCACGGTAAGAGCAGTGAGGCTCTAGAATTCTCTTCCTGAGGAAGTGGTGATGGCCAACTCACTGAATGAATTTAAGAAAGGAATGGATGCTTTTCTTGTGAGTAACAGTATAGAAGGTTACGAATAACAGAATATTATAGGTAGATGGTTGACCCAGCTTAGGGGAAGGAATTCTTTTCCCTATGGAGAAAATTGGCTTCTACTCTGTGGGTTTTTTGCCTTCCCCAGGATCAACAATGCAGAACAGCTGCACTAAAAATAGGCTGAACTAGATGGACATAAGGTCTTCCTTCAGCCTTCAAAACTATGTTACTATGTTACTATGTTACCCCTTTTCGCAGCATTTGGGCCAGCAAAGTTTTCACCTCCTGATAGAGTGGCGGAATCTGTAGATATTGTTCCCGGATAGGGGCCGCTCCTGCTGTGGGGATTTCATGAGTGATGGCGGTGGTACACCCAAAATCGTCCTCATGACTAGCAAATACTTCATGGTACTGTCCAAGCAATGTTTTTATCTGTGAGAGTTGGGCTGCAGTTAATCCAGAAAGCTCGGCCCGCATTTGCTCCAAAATATTTCGGCCCTTCTCTTGTGCCGAGACTTCGTGGGCCTGTAAGGTTCGTATTGTTACTTCCCAAGGATCCTCGGGGTGTACTCGTAATTGAACCACAGGAGCTGGCAGCACTTCTTCTAAAGGTCTTACTAGTTTGGCCAGTACAGTCCGTGCTTTCAGAACGGTGTCTCGGTCTTCAAGGTTAACGCAGCATACCAGGACGGTTCCTTTTTGCACCGTAGCCAGGGAACGGGCCACCAGTATGCCAGGAGGTAAGCGCTCTGAGTGACACGGCTCCACCTGCACCTCCACGCCCTCCAAAAGTATCGGGGCTCGAATTGGCAGGGTCACCACTGTCTGTCCAGGAGGCAGCACAAGCAGGGGAGCCGCTGACGTGATGACCTTGCCCATAGCCTCGCCCTCCTGGCAGTCCTGATGCACCCTTGCACCAGCTGCTGGAATACCTGTCCCTGAGCTGTGTGAGAACCCCACTGCTTCAGAATCTTCTGTGTGGGATCATTTAGTAGCAAGTTGCCGAACTCGCGTAAAATATTCATACCTTGGGTGACGGGGTGCCGTTGATCAGCTTCTCCTTGAGTAAGCACCACCCCTCTGCGACCAAGGGATTTACCGCACAACGTCACCTGCACCCACACTACCCCTGGTTGGCGGCTATTAGTCTAATCATGGGCCCCCACTGGGGTCTTGCTGCCTCCGGGAAGTTTTGTTGAAAGTACGTTGCAGGCATGGTGGTTACTTGTGACCCCGTGTCTACCAGACACCGGACTGCCCGGCCCTCCACTTCTGCCCAAACCACCAGACACTTTGCTACCAAATCTTCGGGACTTCCACCACCCCTAGTTGTGGTTTTCGGCTCCGAGCGGCGTCCCCCCAGCCCGGAGCCCTTTAGTTTAATGGCCGCCGGGGTGGGTATCTCCCACGCCACGGACACTCTCGGGCAAAGTGGCCTGGCTCTCCACACTCAAAACACCGGGCCTGTGTAGGTTGACCACCCCGCAGGGAGCATGATCCCCAGGAGCCGGAGTTAAAGCTAGGTCGTCCAGTCCCGGTCTCGGTTCTTCTCTTTACTTCAGCCAACTCGCCCTTAATATTGTTCAGCTCCTGCTTCATCTCCTCCACCCACTGAGGCTCCTCGACTACATTCGCGGAGGCCTCCGCACCTCGGACTTTCCCCACGGGGACCGCCATCCCCTGCTCCTGCTCTTGAGCACGTGCCTGACTTCCCACCTCTGAAAAGTCTATTCGGGAATTCATTCTGATCTGCTCCCGCAGTGCCTGTTTGACTAATGGATCTCGCAAACCAGTCACCAGTAGGTCACGTAGGGTAATGTCAACAGGTCCTACCCCTACCCCGTCCTTTCTTTCTATAGCCGTATGCAATTCCTGGAGGACATTCATATACTCTGTGATCGGCTCCCCCTCTACCTGCATCCGACTAAACAAACGGGTTCTTAACTCTCCCACATTAGTAGGGTCCCCATGGGTCTGTTCTACTACCTGTAACACTTTTTCAAATGTGTTGCGGTACCCCGGAGGTTTCAACATCACTGACCTCCGTGCCTCCCCACCCAGTGCCATGAGTGCCACCTCGGCCTCCAGATCAGGGGTCACTGGATGCATCCGAAAGAGCCCCTGCATCCGCTCTGTCCAGCTCCATAACATAGTATTGGAGCCGTAAAATCTAGACAGGTTGTTCAGCATGGCCCCCAATGATTTGCTGGTACGGGGACCCTCATTATTTGTAGAGTTTACAGCTCTACCCTGATCTGGGGCACCACTGTCTGTGCTCGGAGACTGCATCCTGCCGACTACGCCAAGTGTAGGGTTCGAGCAGATTCGCAGGATGCAGTGACGAGACACGAGACTGAGTGTGGTTTGTGGAGTAAGCCTTTATAAACTGTAGCCGCTGGGCTATTTTGAGCAAACAAAAGGTGTTAACAACCAGTCCACTCAGGGACTCAACAAACCTAACAACACTTTCTTATTGTAAATGCGACTAACCCGGTTTGCCCGGGTGCTATAGGCCACGTATGACCAAATTGGGGGACCTTATCTCCTATAGTAAACTTATCTTTCCAGGGGTCTGTCAGGATCACAGGCGTGGCCGCGTAGAGGTCGCTGATGCGGCTGCCTTGACGCCTCGATATTCCGGGATGAAACTGGGCTCGACAGGCCTTTGAAGAAGCAATGCCGGTGGGGCGCAACAGGCCCTGGAGAAACGATGCTGGTGGGGCGCAACAGGCCCTGGAGAAACGATGACGGTGGGGCACAACAGGCCCTGAAGAAACGACGGTGGGGCGCAATGGGCCCTGAAGAAACGATGCTGGTGGGGTGCAACAGGCCCTGAAGAAACAATGATGGTGGGGCGCAACAGGCCCTGAAGAAAAGATGATGGTGGGGCACAGCAGGCCCTGAAGAAACGATGACGGTGGGGCGCAACAGGCCCTGAAGAAACGATGACGGTGGGGCGCAACGGGCCCTGAAGAAACGATCACGCAGTTCCCAACTGAACAGTAACTGTCCTCTGATAAGTCTCTCCCCAGCCGGGAAATGGGTCTCTAATGGCGCCTAGGACGAGGTTGTGTCCCCTGCGGCCGGTGATGACAGGGTCGCCGCGGTGGGAGAAGGCTGGGGGGCAGTGGCCAGGCCTCTGTGGCCATTTTCTGTGTCGTCACAGCCGCATCCTGAGGTGAGGGATCTGTCTCACCAAGGCGGGGGGCGGGGGGCGGCGGGCGTGGCTTTCGGCGAACGAGGATGGGAAGCGGCCTCCGGTAGAAGTCTCTTCCTTTTCCCTTTTCGGTGAGTGCCCAGTTTCCTCCTCACAGGCTCCTGTTGGTGTCCCTTCAAGTCACCCGGCTTCCTGCCTCCTGTCCCACTCTCTCTCAACTGCCTCTTCAGCACGCCCCCTGCTCCTTTTATCCCTGTTTTCCTGACAACTTCAGTCAAGTCTCTCCCTTTATTGTCCTCCCAGTATCGTTCCCTCAGGAACCCTGATGGCGGTGCCCTGGGTACCTGCCCGGTCACTGCCTGGGAGTCCTCCTCCCCACACTATCATTGAGGACTCTCAATTCTATATATTCTTCTATCTACTGGCTAACACGGTACAATGATATACATCTTTACTGTATAAAAGCTGTCTCTTTTAAGTATCAGACTCAGGGGGAGCGGATAATGAACACTTCCTGGGCATCCTTCATTATGTGACTTCTTAGCTGCCCCTCGCTGTGATTTATTATGCCCTAATCCATGGCCAGTAATACAGCAGGAGCCTATATAACTGCAAGGTCACTCCGCTCACTCAAGGTCATGCTCCTAATCCTATTAAATAGATCACAAGCAGCTTTGCTGCCTCATGAGCTGCCATTCAGCAGTCACATAATCCTCTAAATCTGCATTTACAGATTTGCACATCGGCATCCACATAAATACGATGAAATCGATACTAGTTAACGTGCGTGTCGGACTGCAGTCGGAGCCACATTTGGGTTCATTATGTACTTTTGGACACTTCTATGTCCATTGGAAATGTTAGGAAAAGAAAAATTGGAGAAATAATGAGTGTAGTATGATTTATGACCACAAGGTGGCAGAGCAGAGAATTTTTAGTACAATCAAGACTTGCAAAATGTCTATAGACCGCATTAAAGCCCAATCTATCACAGTATTGCAGCGCTACGTGCGGGCTATATATCGGCTACAGCTTCTTAGCCATCCCTGTAGTGCACTTGGGCCCCTTCCTTTACGTCCACCGTGGTGTAATGTTAGAAACAGCTGCAAAGAGCCGAAATCTTCACAGAAGTGGTGTGAAGGGATTGATGGTTTACTGCTAAATGTATTAAACGCACATGATTAAATTAGGCGCCCCAGCCTCCCTTTGATCTGCTCACTTCAGAGCCAGATACGATTTCACGACCCTTAGAAATACAAAGCCATCCTCCTTACTTCTTTCTTAAAAGCAGCCTAATCTCCAAACCACAGGAGACCTTCAGTTCTCTGGGAGATTTTGAGTTTTTCTTTTTAGTTTCCCAGCCTGCCCTAAACTATGGAAATGTCGGAATTCTACTTGTAAAATCCACATGGAGGAGGCCTTGGTTAAACCCGGGTGCGGTATTTGGGTCTGGCCTATCCAGGTCTACAAAAATGCTAGATCGACTAGAGGGGATAAAGATCAGAGAATTGCCACTACTTCTTAACAGCGCCATTCTTACCCACGGAATCTATGTGATATTGTAGCTCAGCCCCATTCATTGCAATGATCTGCACTCCCAGACGCTGCCTACAGGTGAAAGTGGCGCTGTTCCCACTCTCAAACACGTTGAAGGCCGTGACCTGGCCGGGAGGCTGGAGGGAGGAGTGAGCAATGTCTGATGACGGCCATTTCATGCTTACTAGCACTTCGACGGGTCAGACGGTCAGTTGACTGACACGTTGAAGTGCTAGTAGGCACGAAATGGCCGTCGTCAGACATTGCTCACTCCTCCCTCCAGCCTCCCGGCCATGAAGTTTTAATGTGGATTGCTAAATAAAGCGGACTTTTTCACCTGGATCGGTGAGTGCTATGCTATTCTTTCCTCTCATTGATTTATAGAAAGGTCACAAGTAGCTGCCAATTTGGTCCCAAATTTTCTTTGCCCAGTTTTGTACTGACACTGATTGGCACAGTATAGAAGTCCGCACCTTTTCTCAGATTACTCCAACCGCTCTCCTTCATAAAGAGAAGCTTTGTTTGTTCTGTCATCATTCTCCATATACCAGGTATTATCGTTACCACATCTGGAGCCCGTGGGGTATTTCATAGACAAAAGCCTATTGTCTTAGTAAACTGGCTCTGATTATGCAAACTCTGCTCTAATGGAGGACAAAACCACAGGGAGGATCCCAACAAGATCAGTCATTGCTGCACGGCTCCCACGTGAGTCATTCTGTTACCTCCAGCAACCGACTGCAGATAGATAGATAGATATTGGATAGATAGATAGATAGACAGATAAATATATGACAGATAATAGACAGATAGATAGATAGATAGATAGATAGATAGATAGATAGATAGATAGATAGATATGCAAAAAAAAAAAAAAAAGTGAAAAAACAGCACAAAAAACAATCATCGGGTACAAGCCTTCCAGGTATGTACCAAACCTCACAAATCGTCCTTGAAAGATGAAAGCAGCACACCATGGTAAATTCAGTTAAAGTGCAGAATTGTCCATCTGGCGACGTTTCAGTCCCAAGAATATGGCTTGAAAAAGGTCCATAGCTTTGGGACCCAAACATCGCCAGATGGACAATTCTGCACTTTAACTGAATTTACCATGGTGTGCTGCTTTCATCTTTCAAGGACTAGATAGATAGATAGATAGATAGATAGATAGATAGATAGATAGATAGATAGATAGATAGATAATAGATAGATAATAGCTACATATATGATAGATAGATAGATAGATAGATAGATAGATAGATAGATAGATAGATAGATAGATAGATATGAGACAGAAAGATGTATAGACAGATGTGGGATAGATAAATGATAGATAGATAGATAGATAGATAGATAGATAGATAGATAGATAGATAGATAGGTAGATAGATAAATATGGGATAGATAGATAGATGATAGATAATAGATAGCTAGATATGGAATAGACAGATAGAGAGATAGACACTATAGATAAATAGATATATGATTGATTGATAGATAGATAGATGGATGGATAATAGATATAGATGATAGATAATAGATAGATATGAGACAGATAGATGTATAGACAGATATGGGATAGATAAATGATAGATAGATGATAGATAGATATGGGATGGATGGATAGATAGATAGATAAATGTGGGATAGATACATAGATAGATGATAGATAGATAGATAATAGATAATAGATAGATAGATGGATAGATAATAGATAGATGATAGATAGATAGATGGAGAGATAGATGGATAGATATATAATAGATATATAATAGATATAGATGATAGATATGGGATAGATAGATAGATAGATAGATAGAGGTCTCGGCAAGTCAAACATGTGACAGAGAATGATGGCACTTGTAGTTCCACAAATCCCAGCAGCCCTAGCTGAATTCTGCCTAATGAGAGGTGCTAGATTTGGGTTCTGTAGAACTACAGGTATCAGCAGTGCATGCTGGGAGCTGTAGTTCCACAGGAGACATCTGACTCATGGCAGTAACTCCTGGATGTGAGACAATGGCAGACTGCAGAGGATAATACATAGATGGCGGACGTCTCTGTAAATCCCCTTCCTCTACATGAGACCGCCATAAATGACTGAATCTGACACCTCTTCTATGTTTAGCATCAGATTCCGCCATTCACGCTTTTTTTTTTCTCTGCAGCAAACATGGCGTCGTGTTTTCTTTTTTTCCTAGGTCGTCATGTAAGGTGGGGACCGTGGAGGAGGGGAGAGCACTACGGTGGAAGTAGGCCGAGCAGTTACCATGGTGACAGGAAGTCAGCTGCCTGCCTCCACCAATGACAGCCTGCTGACCTCACTGCGGCACCAAAAATCATTCTTAGCTCAATGGCGCACATCTGGTGTATGGAAGGTGTAACTGCAGGGAGGAAGCACAAAATGCTACAAAAATTCTTCAAAAAATCTAAATATAAAAAAAGAACATTTTTATCGGGATGAGAAAATTATCAATAAATTTGCCATAGCTTTCAGGGAAAAAATGCCGAAAAAACAAAAACTTGAACCTATACTTATAGACTTAAATCTTCGATTAAAGAAACAGTAAAATACTATTATATAGGATTATAGTTTATATTTCTATAGGAAAAGGGTAATATAAGATATAATGTTGTGTATTGTGCTCACTCGTGAGGCCGTATTTACTGCTATTTTATGTCAGGTGTGTGTGGCCCTAGATCCGGCGCGTCCATGGTGGTGCGGTGAACAGCGATGATGGAGGACCTCGCTTAATTGTAATCTCCTTCTGAGAAATCAGCCTGTATTTAGTAGCCACAGACTCCAGGAAGCTGACAAGGACCAGTGAATAACACAGAATGCACATAGGATACATATGGGGGCCTCATAATGGCGAGGGCATCAGAAAACCTCCATGTGACTGGAAAACATTAAAGAGGACCTGTCGCCAGGTCTAAAGTTACCAGGTTTGGCTCTTATTTTATTCCCACTACTTCTCTGAGTATTCAGTTTTTTATTTTTTTCCAATCCACCATACAGTTCCAGCAATATGGGCCTTTTTTCTTTGATTTGTATCTGGTTTATACCTCAGGGGCGTGGCTCCCAGGATCCTCTGGGGCGTGTCTTTAGGCTGTTCTGTGAGCACCGCCCCTTTGGTAAAGAACATAGTGGCACTTAAAAAGCTCATATCTCTAGAACCATATGGCGGATTTACAGAAAACGGAAAACAGAATACTCAGGGGAGCAGCGGGAATTAATTAAGAGCACAAACTGGTCACTTTGACCTGGTGACAGGTCCTCTTCAAATGCAGACCATCCAGATTTAGGCACAAATTATAACGTACAGTGTCTGTATACTTATATGAGTACCAACAGAGGTGTACAAAGAAATTCCAGGGCCTCAATGTAAAATCTTTAAACGGGCCCCACATACTGGCACAACTGCTACCACTGAACCCCTTATAAGTACACCCCTGGGGCACATTTAGGTCCAAAGTGTGTTATTTTTGTATACGTCCGTCAGGTTTATGTCAGGGTATTTATTATGGTGCTGCAAGCATCGACAACTACAAGTTTTAAATAATCAGCAAAACACAAAAACTTTAAAGAGATTTTCAACTTCAATTAAAAAAAAGTAACAAAAAACAGCAATCACTTATTTATATGGCCGCAGAGGCTAATAAAATGCCACCTTGATATCTGCAATCCAACATCTTATCCCCAAGAAATTCACATTTTACTTAATACATAAATGAGCTGGAAAGATCTCTGAGCTGGACATAGATCTCCCAGAGAATCTGCCTCCTGAGTTTATTTTAAATGAAGGGGAAAGTTACCAGTGTGAGACATGTAACGACTGACAGTCTGCTCTCCTGATTTACATGTCTCTCACTGGTAATGTCTCCTTTAATTTAAAATAATCTCAGGTGGTAAAATTCTCAGGGAGATCTATGTCCAGCCCATAGATCTTAACAGTCATTTGCAATTGAGAAAAACAGATTTCTATGATTGATCCTACTGACGGTTTCCCTTTAGTGTGCATGGTGGGCTTTAGATTTCTGAAGTTAACGAGATTTATTTTTCTGCTTCTTACCTCATGAAATAATAACAAGCTCGTAACATACAGCATGTATTCTTCTCGTATGGAGCTGTAGGGAATGGGTGACCAACTTTATTCTGGAGATAGTTATTATGATATTTTACAACTCTTGGGCCAATGAAACAGAAGACCTGCTCATAGGAACACAAGAATACACTGGAAGCTATGTTCCTTAAATCCTATGGAACGATCCAAATTACATTAATAAAGAGGAACAACTTTATTAAAAATCATTAAATACAATTACAATGAAAATGCTCACGGCAAAATGCACATTAGTGTCCCTCTGTCTCCAGGTTATACTGGGCTCCCCCTTTTTGCACTCTATTACTAGATGCTGGCAGTGTTGGAGCACGTGGGATCCAGTGCAAAATATCCAATGGGGCTCCTAGATGTCATGGATCTGTAATAGTTTTATAATTCTAACATGGGCACAGGGACCGGTTTAGCTTCATAATCTCCAGGACTTGGGTGCGCCTCAACCCTTGCACCTATTATTGTTACACACCCCTGGGTGCTAGGGAGGTAGTATGCCTCTATAAGGTTATACTAAGATACAGTGGCTACCGGTGAGTAGTGTTTGATATCTTCACTCAGGTATAGAGGGAGGAATGCAAACATACAGTGGCGACAGTTCAGTATCAGTTTTCTCACGGAGAGGCAACACGCTGGGTGGTTACAATTCTTCTCACATGAGGCAGCAACTTGAAAAAATGTGGATACTGTAAGTGGCAAAAAGTCAGTGATGGGTCTGCACTTACGACACCTTCCACAACCTGCTGGCAGACTCCTCAGGAACATTCTATGGCTCACTCTGGTTACAGTAAAGGACTCTTACAATTTTAGTGCTTGGTTGCATCTCTTGATGAGAGCAATACATTGAAATTCAGTCATACCAGTCCTTACAGGGGTTGTTCATGCCATTTTACTTGGGTCCGCTGCACCCTGTTTAGTGCAGTTGTATTGAGGCCTGTTTAGACAGGTAAGCATCTCTGCCTGTTTCTGTTTTTTTCCTGAATATTGGAGGATTTCTTCCTCTTTCTGTGGTTTTCTTGTGGTTCAAGTCTGTAGACTTGCGAATCTTCGCGGCGTGCGATATGCATGCTGTCACGATTCACCGGCGCTGGGAGTATGTGATTTGAATACAATCAGTCACGTGCCGACTAGACGTGCAGACAGGTGAATTGAGCCAGGCCGAACACGTCTAGTTGGCTTGTGACTGGAAATATGTAAATCGCAGCATCTGTACCATAGAATCCTGACAGCATTCACTGTGCGTGCCGTGAGGATTCACAAGTCTGCAGCCACATAGACTGACTGAAGACTGGAACCTCAAGCCTAGAAAACACCTTTACTATTTGTCAGAACATTCTTCAACATGTCTACATAGAAATACTTCTCATTACTTGTAAAGAACTTTATGTTTTCATCCAGTAGACTAATGTTTCCTGTGCTGTATAAAATTGAAAAAAAAACCATTATTGAAAGTGGGAAATCATTAGCAAACTTACCACATGCTCCTTAGTGACATCTTTATTTATCAAGCATTTTCCGGATATGAAGAGATATATTGTCTGGAATTCTTTTGAAATGAAAATTAAAATTTAGGATCTGCAAGAACTGCAATACAGGGTGATTCACGATGCCAAAGGTAAACCTCCATAGCAGCCATTTATCCATATGATTATTCATAAAACACTTTTATCATAAAGGGGTTTTCCGCTTTGCTGAAAGCTCAGTGATTGGCTGCAGTGGTGATGGGAACTGTCAGAGTGACATCACTGCTTCAATCAAAACACCAAACAGCAGCTGCGTTAGACTCTGGGAGGGTCAGTACCTGGTCTGGTTCTTATTTATGGTATATGGTCTTATTTATTTCTTAATTATGGGATACCATGAGTGAGGTTCCTAGCTGAAACGCGTTGATTGTTCATCCCAGGTGGTGACCAGGATTAATGTCTTTTTAATGTACTACTGTACCGAATAAAAGTTTTTTCATGATTTTTTTTTGTACAAATAGATAACTTTCCTTCTTGGTTTCTTCCCCCCACCTTTCTCCATTTCGCCCACATCCATCGCTCTGGGCGATGTTACTTCATCAGGTACTGCAACAGATGGTGAGCTGACATTTTTCCCTATGATTTTCACTCTTTTGAGTACCCCATCAATAGTTAAAGATGTTGACTGTGAATTTTGGATTTTATAAAAATGTAATAGATAGAATAGAACTTTGTCAAGATGATTGCAAATCTGCTGCTCCTCTCCATCAGCTCACTAACAACTGAAATTATAAAAATGAACCACAAGATGGCGTCAAATCCTTATGTTTGCTTGAACTCTCGGCCCATATGATAATAATAGCGAAATCACCAGCGCCTGATCCAGTCCCCGGTGACTCCAGGAGGACGCATCCATAGGCTTCTATTGTGTAGATCTATGCTAATAATAGTTCCTTTCATCATACATATCAGAGGATTACATCTGGAAACCTTTGTCTTTTTTGTTATTCAAAAGTTTTGGTCCCTAAGTATATGTATCAGTACACGTGGTTGAATCCTAGTTACATCTCTCGTGGCGCTCTTATTGGCACTTTTCTTTGTATGTTATATTGTGTAATTGTGGCTTGACCTGAATGTAGTTTTACCGTATAAACACATTGGTGGGGATGGGCATAGCATTGGTGCAACCTGGGCAGATGCACAAGGACCCGAGTGACAAGGGGTGACCTCTACCTCCAAAGTAGCAAGCAGCTTCAGTCACAGACACATACAGGGGTGCGTTACGATGCGCTATTTTACCCCCTACTGAGATTTTTTAGACCAGACATATCCGGATGAGAGAACATTACATTACAGTTTATAGTTGTCAGGGTTACCTCATAGTAGGATGAGTAGGTCTCACAGTGTGGTGAAGGTTTATGTACAGAGTTGGACTGGCCCACCAGAGCACCGGAGAATCCTCCGGTGGGCCCTGACTTCTTCTTCAGGAGATTTCATAGTGCAAACCTTGAATGGGGGAGAAAGGTGGGCCGTCAGAATCAAATTCTCTGGTGGGCCCAATGTTCTTCTGTCTGACACTGTGTTACGCTATAGGAGATGGGAGCAAGAGTGGACCCACTGGACCGTGACATCGAACCCTCCCCGAGCGAGCGCACCAGGTGGACCGACTCCTATACAGGGACCGTTTGGGAGCAGGCTCAAGGAGTTCAAACGTCACGGCAGCCAGAACCAGGGGTCGGCTCGAGAGGATAAGCAGCAGAGGATCGGTTGAGAACCCAGAGAGAGCCGGGATAACCAGGGTCCAGGGAATGGAGAGAGTGTTGCTGGCGGACGAAGGAGGACAGCGGGAACCAGGCGGAAGCAGGGGTACAGGGAGCTGCAAAAAAGGAAGACACACAGAAGGGATAGCAGGGAAAACAGGCAAAGGAGACACGGGAGCCGGAGCGAGCTGGAGCAAGGGACTAGCAGCAGCGAGCAGGGCCTGGACACAGCGAGAAGAACTCGATAGTCAGGCGCCTCCCCTAAGGGAGGGCGGCCTGAAATACCTGATGGTAGCCCGATTGGCCAGGCGGTGGGTCCAGGTCAGGTCAGGCTGACGGACGTCCATACCGCAGGGACGCGCGGTCTGGCACCCTGGCGCGTGCGCAGAGGCACAGTGCGCGCGGCCGAGGGTAGAGGAGGAGCGCGCTGGGAAGCCGCCCGCCGGAAAGGAGGAAGACCGGGGGAGCGCACTGGAGCCGAGAGGCAGGAGGAACCCAGGCCAGAAGCAGAAGCGGCGGCGGGGCCTGCGGTGAGTACGGAGGCGGCAGGGGCAGCGGGACCAGTCGCGGCGGTGCTGACACACTGTTTATGTACATGGAGATCTGCTGAGTGACCCCTTTGAGAGGTAATAACTAGTGCTGATCACATAGTGAAATATTCGGATTCGTGAAAATTGGCACAATTAATTTTTAATATCCGTGTATTTGTACTGAATATCGAATCCAATGCCAGTCAATGGAAAAGCCGAATATTTTTCTGCTGGACCCAACAAACAGAGAAAAACTGAGAATAAAGCTGAAATGGACGGGAAAGAGCTAAAACTAAAAGGAACAGCATGGAGAAGATGCCTGCATGCCATTCTGACTCACATATGGTATCTGGGAATAATGTTGTCAGACTATTGCGCCAATTTTACGTATTTATAAGAAAACCTACCAAAGCAAACCTAAATTTTTTTAAAGGGAAAATTTCCAAGAATCATTTTTTTCCATCATAATTACATGTATATAATGCTGAATAAAAATAAAATTAAAAAAAAAATTATACCTCCCCGCTAGCATCTGTTCACACGGAGTGTTTTGGCTTTAGTTTTTCCTATAACATTTGTGAGGTCCCTCCCTCATGCCAAATAGTTCGCAAGATAGTGGAATACATATTCCCCATCACTGTACAATGTCAGCTAAGACATGCCCATTTGAAATTTGGGCTTTGCCCGCCATCATCACAACGTCCACCGCCGTGTCATTATGCGGCCCTCGCTTCCCATTTTCAGAGGGCCAGCAGGTGCTGTGAAACCTGAGTTTGGAAAGGGCCCTCAGGTGGCACTGTATCATACATTTTGAAGAGTTCTCACTCCAACATTCGGAAGGTGCTTCCCTCATGCCAAATAGTTAGCAAGATAGTGGAATACATATTTCCCATCCCTTTACAATGCCATTTCAAACGTACCAATTTGAATTTTGGGCTTTGCCTGCCACCACCACCATGTCCACAACCATGCCATTATGTGACCCTCTCTTTTATTTTCAGAGGGCCACCAGGCGCTGTGAAACCTGCATTTTGTTAGGTCCACAGTTCATTTTTGCCACCGGATCCCAATGGAGCCAGTGTCCTAGCAGACGAAGCTGCTGTAAGGTGAATGTAATACAGGAGTTGGGGGAGCTGCATGATCAATGTCAGGATATAAGTTTCTACCAGACACCAAAAGCATTAGAATCACATTCTGAATACAGTGTATGCAAGCGAGGGCCTGTATTGTGGTCAGTCTGTCAGGCCTGAAACCCATGTCAGCAACATGCACAGGCCTCATTTTTCTTGGAAGCAGCCACCTCAAAGGAAAGAGACAGGAATGCCATTGACAGGAGTTCCACTGTGCCACTGCACGAGCCTACACACTTCTTCTGGAAACTACCCAACCAGGCAGAATGTCTCCTTTACATGGTTCTGAGCAACAAAGGAGTAATTGCGGGATATATCCCAGAGTGTCGAGGTCTCTGGAGTGTATTACTCAGGTGACAGGCAGTGCTACAAGAGCTCAGGTAAAGGCCTTAGCGTGGCAATGACCATGTTCCAATATGTGTAAGGCTGCGGCCTGAATAAATCTGTGGAGTGTATTAACCCAGTCTATTAGACATGCTTAAAATACACAGAATACCCCAATACCCCATTACCATTTTTTTTATAAGGCCACAAATTTAGAAAATGTAAGGTAAGCAACAGTGAGACACATGTCTCATTTAGGAGTCTGGAAACGTCAGCAATGGTCTTTGTCCAGCACCGGACAATGGAAATTGCTAACAAATATGTATGCCCTATCTAACTAACAATTTCTGAGCAGACATACAGTATATGCTGACAAGGGACAACTGAACTGTGAACTGAACGCTGCGCTGGGACAACGAACTGGACCTGGTTGCTGCCTGTTGTGTCAGTTCAACTGCCGGTTGTGGACGGGAGGCCTCAGCGCCTCCTTCATGGACAGCAGAGTGGGAATGACGTAACGCAGGGGAAGGGCCAGTGGTTTGATCATCAGACAGATTTTGAACCCAGGCGTTCAGCCCACCTACTGGGGTGTTGCGTATATGAGCAGTATATGGAGCATGCTAACAGAGGCATTATGTTGAATTTCCTTTATAAAAGAATGTGTGGGTAAGATTTTCCAACTAGCAGCATATACATAGCGCACGTTTCATTGTTCAAATTATTATTCTATGTAAGGCAGAAACCTTAAGAATTGTGTGGAACATAGTAAATATTCAATTGCAGACCTAAAAAACAACATCAGGTTACCAGATACAAGCTTAAAGAGACTGTGAGAAGGGCAGCACAATAAAAAAAATATGATAATAGAATATATAGAGATTGAAAGCAGAAATATGACCATTTCACAATGTACAATGGTTTCCAAAAATTACCCCGAGAGGTCCGTATCATACGCTGAAAGAGACCGTGATGGGAACCTCATAATATATTTTGTAGTTATTAGAATAGGTAGAGATAAGGAATACATGTCCATAACACAAAGTGCAAAGATTTCAAAAAATTACCCAAGGGGTCTGTATCATACACGCTGAAAGATGCCGTGATGGGGACATCACAATACTCTTTGCAATTATTACAAGAGGTAGAGATAGAAAGTACAAGTTTCACAGTTACACAATGTGCAAAGGTTTCAAAAAATTAGCCAAGAGGTCTCTCTCAGACCAAATGAAAGATGCCGTGATGGGGACATCACAATACACTTAGCAGTTATTACAGGAGGTAGAGATAAAGAGTACAAGTTTCACCCTTGCACAATGTGGAAAGGTTTCAAAAAGTTCAAAACAATACCCACATGGGGTATACATAGATGAAAACTAAGTACTTGTTGCAGAAGCAGGAGGAGGAGGAATTGATTTCCTGAGCAAAATGGTTTTGGATGGTAAGAGATGGACGTTAAGACAACTTCCAAAGAAAAACATTTGGGCTGCATTTACATAATGTTGCTGTCGTCCGTAGGGCTTGAAAAATCGGAGGAAATCCAGCCATTGTTCAATTTTAGAAAAGTCAGTCTGCCTGCATTTTCCATTGATAGCCATGTGCGCCTATCTGTTATGATTGCTCCTGCAGAACTAAAAACCCGCTCAGACAACACACTTGCGGCAGGGCATAGCAGCACCTCCAAAGCGTACAACGCATGGGCGGACATACCGCATGTGCAGCCTGTGAGGCTGCACCTGGGCCCAGAGGTGGAGGGGGACAACTGCAGGGTGGCTAATAATGAGGACAATCTGGCCTGTTTACCTGGCCCCGAGGCTCCTTGGGCCCCCGGCCAGATTACCCTCATGTGCGATGGGCAGGGAGTGATCCCTGCAGCGCCGCTGTCTGAAGAGAGAATGGCAGCGGAGCTGCAGGGATCCGTCCTGCTCCCTGCCTGCACTTCCTGTCTCTGACACAGAGCGGCTGGATGACGTCATCATTGAGCGCAACAGTGCCAGAGAGAGGAAGCTGCCAAGTCAGTGATGCTATAATGGACTTAAGGCGACAGCGGGAGGTTGAAAAAGACATTATTATTAGTGATGAGTGAACGTGTTCGCCACTACTCGGTACTCGCCTGAGTATCACTGTACAGTACTTGGTGTACTCGGCCAGCACCGAGCATTTCCGGGATTATTCGGTGGGAACTCGGGTGTCCACCCAGCATTTTTGGCAGACTTTACAGAACCAATCACGATGCAGGGATTGTCTGCCAGGCAATGAAATGCCACAGCCATCTTTGTTGTTGTTGTCGTGCAGTGATTGGCTGGCCGCACAGCATCATCAGGGGTATAAGAGACCGGACGACGCCTTGCTCGCCGCATTCAGTTCCGGATTGAGATAGTGTAGGGAGAGCTGCTGCCTTGATAGGGTCAGAATTGGGGATTTATTAGTGAGCGTGGGGTCTACCATCCTAAACAACTCAAATCCAGCTAAACCAACAGTCCTTCTAAGGACTAATTCCGGAGTATATAGGTTCCAGTGTTAGGCAGGCAGGGTAGTGTACGTCGCAGTATGCAAACCTCCTGTCAGAGACACCGCACTACACTTGCTCATAAAGCCAGTGCGTGTGTCCTGAGTACAGAAGCAGTGCTAAACGAGGTACAGGAGGGATAAACAGACGGGAGGTCAGACAAAGCCAAAGGTCATACACAGGATCACAGTACATTACCAGGGATGAGACAGAGCGGATAATCAGGGCCAAGCAGAGATCAAAACCAAACAAACATAGGAGGTACCAGGCAGAATCCAAAGCGATATCCAGGAAACAGACCGAGTCATACACAGAGAATCAAGTAACCAGAACACAGTACAAACACACTCAGGGGTCACCACACAATGCCAAGGGCGAAAGTATAACTGACAGGGATGGGAGCGTCCTGAGGCTATAAGAAGCCTCCCCCAGAACCAGGGAGAGGCCACAATCATAGCCCCAGGTGTGCAGGTAAGCCTGCACCGGGATCACAACCTTTAACCCCAGAAATGCCAGTCATCAGTACTGGTTCCATACATTAACCCCATGTGTGCGAGTCAAACCCGCACTGAGATCACAACAGTACCCCCCTCTCAACGGGGGGCCTCTGGACCCCCAGGCTTGCCCGGGTACTTAGCATGGAAAGCCCGCACCAGGCGATCAGCATGCATCAACCGGGCCGGTACCCAGGACCTGTCCTCCGGTCCATACCCCTTCCAATGAACCAGGTACTGTACCGACCGCCGTACCAACCTGGAATCTACGATATGACCAACCTCGTACTCCACCTGCCCCTCGACCAAAACAGGAGGAGCAGCAGGCTCGGAGTCTCCCCGGACTGCTTCAAAAGGTTTCAGTAGAGATTTGTGGAAGACGTTAGGGATCTTGAAAGAGGGTGGAAGGCACAGCCTATACGCCACTGGATTGATTTTTTCCACAATCTTGTACGGGCCAATGAATTTGGGTCCCAACTTGGCTGACGGAATCTCTAACTTAATATTTCGCGTGGAGAGCCAAACTTTCTCTCCCACCCGAAACATGGGACCAGGTGTTCGTTTCCTGTCCGCGAAAAACTTATACCTGCCTTGAGACCTAGATATACGCCGCTGGACTTCTGCCCATGTATCTTTTAACCGCTGAACAGAGTCCTCAGCCCCGGGACACCCCGAATCCAAACAAGAAAACTCACCGAAATGAGGACTGAACCCATAATTGATCAAAAAAGGAGTCATACCCGTGGATTGACTCACCGACTATTGAAGGCAAATTCAGCCAACGGTAGTGCATCGCACCAGTCATTCTGTCTAGCAGAGGTTAGACACCTGAGGATCTGTTCCAGGGACTGGTTAGTGCGCTCTGTCTGCCCATTGCTCTCAGGATGGTATGCAGACGAAAAGGACAGAGACATACCTAATTTTTTGCAGAAAGCACGCCAAAACTTAGCCACAAACTGCACACCACGATCAGACACCACATTCAGGGGTACCCCATGCAATCGGATCACATGCTGCACAAACAACCTGGACAACGTCTCAGCTGATGGTAGTGCGGACAGGGGTACGAAATGAGCCTGCTTAGAAAACCTGTCCACCACTACCCATACCACTGTATTACCCTTAGATGGAGGGAGATTGGTAATAAAATCCATGGATAAGTGAGTCCATGGCCTTTCGGGCACTGCCAAGGGTATCAGCTCCCCTGCCGGCCGGCTATGAGAGCTTTTAGAACGAGCGCAGACCCCACAACCAGCAATGAATTTTTTTATGTCCGAACCAAGGGTAGGCCACCAAAAGATCCTAGCCACCACCAGACGTGTGGCCGAAATACCAGGGTGAGCACTCAGCTTGGATTCATGGAACTCCTGCAAGAGTTTCAGGCGAAGTTGCTCTGGGACAAACAACTTCCCCTCCGGCTTGGCCGCCGGGGCCAGCGACTGGGCTCCCTGAATCTCCCGTTCCAATTCAGATGAGACCTCTGCTATCACAACCCCAGGGTGAAGAATGGAGGACGGTGGCTCAGGGGGCGACACCGGCTGAAAACTGCGTGATAAGACGTCAGCCTTGACATTCTTAGACCCTGGACGAAACGTAATCGTAAACTGAAAACGGGAAAAAAAAGTGACCAACGGGCCTGTCTGGGTGTTAGTCTTTTAGCAGACTCAATGTACGACAAATTTTTTTGATCCGTGATCACCGTAAGCGGGTGACTGGCCCCCTCCAAAAAGTGCCTCCATTCTTCAAACGCCAATTTGACCGCAAGAAGCTCTCTATTGCCTACGTCGTAATTTGTTTCCGCAGCAGAGAACTTCTTGGAAAAGAAAGCACATGGCCTGAGGTTGGTTAGAGTGGCAGGCCCTTGGGACAAAACCGCCCCCGCCCCCACCCCCACCTCAGAGGCGTCCACTTCCAAGACGAATGGTTTGGACGGATCTGGCTGCACTAACACAGGAGCAGACATAAAACATTTTTTCAGCGTTGCAAAGGCCTCTTTTGCTAGCGAGGACCAATTTCTCACATCCGCACCTTTGCATGTAAGATCCGTGAGAGGTTTGACCACTTGCGAAAACCCCCGGATAAATTTGCGGTAATAATTGGCGAACCCCAAGAAGCGCTGAAGACCCTTAAGATCTCGGGGTTGCACCCAATCTGCAATGGCCTGCACCTTCTTGGGGTCCATGCGAAAACCCTCACCGGATACAATTAACCCCAAAAAGGACAACTCTTGTACACAGAATACACATTTCTCCAATTTGGCATACAAATGATTTTCTCTAAGCCTTTGGAGCACAGTTCGTACATGTTCCAAATGAGAATACTTGTCGGGGGAATATATCAAAATATCATCTAAGTAGATAACGACAAAACGACCAATGAGAGCTGAGAATACCACGTTGATGAAATTCTGAAATATGGCAGGGGCGTTGGTAAGCCCAAACGGCATGACTAAATTTTCAAATAGTCCCTCGGTCGTGAGGAACGCGGTTTTCCATTCATCCCCCTCCCGGACCCTTATCAAATTATATGCCCCCCGAAGGTCCAGTTTAGAAAACCACTTTGCCCCTGATAGTTGGTTACATAAATCGGGAATCAACGGAAGGGGGTACGTATTCCATACAATAATTTGATTAAGCTCCCGGAAGTCGAGACAGGGACGTAACCCGCCATCTTTTTTCTTTACAAAAAAGAAACCTGCCGCCACAGGTGAGACTGAAGGACATATGTGTCCTTTGCGCAGACTTTCAGTAATGTACTCCTTCATAGCCAAGCGCTCAGGACCGGACAAATTAAACAGACGGGCTTTGGGTAATTTAGCCCCCGGGACCAGCTCAATAGCGCAGTCAAAGGGTCTATGTGGCGGTAACGTCTCGGCCTCGCTTTCGGAGAATACATCTTCGAAGTCCTTCAGGCATTCCGGAATACCTTCCAGCTCGACAGATGATACAGACACAGATTTAACAGGTTCAACCAGCAGTGCAGATTTATCACATAACTCAAAATCATTAAACCCCCATTGAACAATCTCCCCCATTTTCCAGTTAATAACTGTGTTATGGCGTTGTAACCAGGGCATGCCCAACACCAACCCTGCAGGTAGATTGTCCAGCACAAAACAACTTATGTTTTCCACATGAGTAGCGCCCACTCTGAGCGAAAATACATCAGACATAAAGCGAATTCCCTCCTTAATGAGGGGAGATGAGTCAATGGCCATCACCTTGATCGGAACCTTGAGCCTAACTGTCCCTATCTTGCAGAGTGTGACCAATTGGGAGTCAATAAGATTAATAGATGATCCGCAGTCCACGAAGGCTGTAGAGGAAAAAGAACTACCATCCACAAACAGTTCCACAGGCAGTACTACTTTAGAAAACGAGGAAAATGGTACCTGAGGGTCTGAGCAGCCTCCCCCTTGACTACCCAGACCTAGTCGTTTCCCGCCGACCGGGTTTGAAGACGGGCAATTCGGGCACTCCCTTTTCCAATGTCCCGTTTTACCGCAGTAAAAGCATAACTGCTTGTCCTTCCAGCGTTTCCTCTCCGTACCCTTCAGGGAGAGGGCGCCTACATCCATGGGCTCAGGGGCAGTCTCTTTTCCACTGGGGAATAATGGAGTATCCACCTGCATCACCCCTCTGGCCCGCAGCCTGCGGTCCATCCGGACAGCCTGGGTCATGGCATGCTCAACAGAGTTAGGTGGGGGATGTAAAGCCAAAGCATCCTGCAGCCGCTCGGACAAGCCTCTGCGAAAGAGTCCTCGGAGTGCGGCGTCGCTCCAGGAGACCTCTGCTGCCCAGCGGCGGAACTCAGAACAAAACCACTCAGCTGAGTGTTTCCCCTGACAGACACTCATCAACATGTCCTCTGCCAATCGCACTCGATCAGGTTCATCATAAATGTGCCCGAGGGCCTCAAAGAATGCGTTCACTGACATACGTTCAGGAGCAGAGGAAGACAGAGAGAAAGCCCATGCTTGCGGAGCCCCCCCGAAGTAGGGAAATAATGACCCCCACCCTCTGGAACTCATCCCCGGAGGAGCGGGGCCTTAGAGAAAAAAAAAGCTTGCATCCTTCTCTGAAAGACCTGAACTCCTTTTTATCCCCTGAGAAAAGGTCTGGCAATTTGACCAGAGATTCGGGGGACGCTAATGACACATCCCTACCCCCAGAACTAGAAGCCCCTGCATCGACAGCCCCCTGCACAGTAACCACCAACTGTTGCTGGGTCTGGGCCATCGTGCGTTGTTCCAGATTGAGCATATGGAACATTTGGGTCAGGTGCTTGACCTGATCAGCCAAGGCTTGTATGGGATCCATGAGGATAACACACACTTTTTTTTTTTTTTTTCCCTTTCAGAGAAAAAAAAAAAACTGAAATGGTCAGTTATAATGTCAGAGACACCGAACTACACTTGCTCATAGAGCCAGTGCGCGTGTCCTGAGTCCAGAAGCAGTGCTAAACAAGGTACAGGAGGGATAAACAGACGGGAGGTCAGACAAAGCCAAAGGTCATACACAGGATCACAGTACAGTACCAGGGATGAGACAGAGCGGATAATCAGGGCCAAGCAGAGATCAAAACCAAACAGACATAGGAGGTACCAGGCAGAATCCAAAGCGATATCCAGGGAACAGACCGAGTCATACACAGAGAATCAAGTAACCAGAACACAGCACAAACACACTCAGGGGTCACCACACAATGCCAAGGGCAAAAGTATAACTGACAGGGATGGGAGCGTCCTGAGGCTATAAGAAGCCTCCCCCAGAACCAGGGAGAGGCCACAATCATAGCCCCAGGTGTGCAGGTAAGCCTGCACCGGGATCACAACCTTTAACCCCAGAAATGCAGTCATCAGTACTGGTTCCATACATTAACCCCACGTGTGCGAGTCAAACCCGCACTGAGATCATGACACCTCCAGTAGATTATATATTCAGGATTATGTACTCTAAACAGAACCAGAAAAAGAATAATCCCTAAAAATTTACTTTCAATTCAATCACGAAAAAGCATAATACAGTAAAATTACCTCAATACATAGGGAGGTAGATAAATAGATAGAGGGTCAGGTAACCAAATGGTTCAATAATTAACAGACATTAAGGGCCAAAAACTACTTCGCCCTAGTATGCCCTACCAAGACCCTTCCTGACCGCGGAGGTTGGCACCCTAGTTGTTGACGATGTGGTGCCCCCGCTCAATGTTGGCGTCCCTAGTAACGCCCTAGACCTCCCTACATATACAAAAATGGGGGACTCAAAAAATACCCACACTCACACCCACAATGCCGAAAATAGTGGAGAGACAATTATTGTCTCATGCTAAAAAAAGTGCTAGGTGCTGTAAACTTATCTCGTAGTATTGGACTGTAAACTTATCTCGTAATAGAGGACTGTAAACTTATCTCCTAGTCTTAAAAGTCTTAATAATTCACAGAATGGGTATCAGCAGAAAAAACAGAACTTATCTCGTAGTCAAAAAAAATTATACTACCCTGCTGAAATAAATCAAACCCATAATAGAAAATCTTAGAAAAAACGTATACAGAGAGATCAATGTCGCTAGTCTACAATAAAAGTACACATATTTGTTCAAAATTAGTGTTGAGCATTCCGATACCGCAAGTATCAGGTATCGGCCGATATTCGCTGTATCGGAATTCCGATACTTAGTTCCGATACTTTTTTCATATCGAATACCGGAATCGGAAGTTCCCATAATGCTAGGAGCCCGCTCGATTTGATTTAGCCAATGGGGATCCTCAGAAGTGTGGGCACATCCTGTTAGGCATGTAGGCATGTTAACTACTGGCATGGCTTTGATTGGCTGCTGAAATGATGTCATGATGCACTATAAAAACCGCAGCAGCCGCCATTTCGGGTTCACTCTGCTGTGAATTCAGTTTGGGACAGGCTGCTGTTGAAGACTGTGAGGGACAGTTAGAAATAGCGATCATCAAACATATCTATTGCTCTACCCAGGCTACATAATCCACCACTGTAGCATTTTTGTAGCCCAGCAGCGCTGTTTTAATAGCTGTCTGCAAGGGCTGTGTGAGTGCAGACCCACGCTGTGTAGTGTGTCCTGCAGGCACGTCTGCTTGTAGGCCGCCCAGCGTGTGTCTCTGCCTCATACACTTTTTTCTTTTATTGCTGCTTTTTTTTTCTCCTGTATAGTGTGCTTCCATACGTATCCATATACGTTGGTTGCAAACACTAAAGGAGTGGACAGCGGAGCCATTCAGCAGCCTTTCAGTGCTATAGCCCATTTCTCTGCACTGTTTTTGGCTGTCTGATAGGTCTCTCTGTGTGTGAGTGCAGCTCACGTTGCAGTGTGTTCTACAGCCACCGCTGGTTGTAGTCCACTCAGCGTGCGTCACTGCCTCATACATAGTCCTTTTTTTGCAGCTAATTTGTCCAGATTTTTGCTCCTATATTAGTGTGCTTCCATCCACATCCATTGTCATTGGTTGGTTGCAAACACTATATAGGATTAGATAGAGGAGCCTTTTTGCTGGATTGTGCCCTTCAGGGCCAGCCAGGCTAGTATCACCCTATTTTTTGGAGCCTCATCAATTGCATTGTAGGTTAGCTTCCTGCATTGTAATCGCTCCAAAAAGTTTGTGATACTATAGCTTTCAAACTTTGGTCACATCCTTTTCTTTTCCCCCCCCAAAAAAAAGGAAATAAAGTTCACCAAACACTCCACTTTAGAGTTGTGTAGGCCACATTAGATCATATTAAAGTGTAGTACACACACTCTTAGCCAAATTAGTGTTTCTTATACTGGTTAGCAGGTGTTCAGGAATAAGAACACTAAGCCACCCCTTTTTTACTTTTCTGCCTATCTTTATCAGTCTACCAAGATGAAGAAGGCAGGGAGTAAGGCACGTGGTCGTGGCCGTGGAGTTTCAGCAGGGAGAGGACGGGGGGATTCAGCAGGGAGAGGACATGGGGACTCGGTGTCTGCTGCGGCCATCAGTGACCTGGCATCCCCCACTTTTACCAGGCAACAGTCCTTCATGCGCAGCTTTGTAGGACCTCGCCGTACCCCACTGCTGCGTGACGAACAAATTGAAGCCGTTGTCGGATGGATGGCAGCTAACGCATCCACTTCAATGACTTCCGCATCCTCCCAGGGTCAGAGCACTGAAGAGCAACCATCTCTCTCTTCACCACCTGCCAAATTGCCCAGGCAGTCTGAGAGCCCTGGACAGGAGCCATCTCAATCTTTACTTCTGTACTCAGAATCTGTTGGCTTGGAAAGAGGTGGCCAGCCAAGCAGCATTCTAGAGCGTGAAGAAGAGGGAGTATGCAGTGATGCGCAACTGCTTTGTCCCTCTGAATCTGAAGAGGCGGGTGGGCCAGTGCCTATTGTCAGCACACCTCAGTGCTCATCTGATGATGATGAGACTCAGTTGCCAATTTCTGGTGCATACAGTGCTGGCGAGACAACCCAGGACCAGCCGGTGCTTGAAGAGGGGAGTGGAGATGATGAGGTCCTTGACCCATCATGGCGTCAGCCACAGGAAGGTGGTGGGAGCAGCTCTTAGGAAGAGATTCCCCGAACGGCCAAAAGAGGAGGGAGAGGGCGGGGGCAGACTTGGTTGCCTGTAGCCTCCACTTTGGCACCCGTGAGGAGCAATCCTCTTCCAAAACAGAAAATGGGCGCTCCCAGGACTTGCAGTGCGTGGTCTTTTTTTGACACAGTTGCAGATGACATTTGCTTTGTCAAATTCAAGCTGTGTCATCAGAAAGTTAAACGAGGGAAAAATGTGAGCGACCTCAATTCCACAAATATGTGGAAACATGTGCGTACCAAGCACGAGGTGGAGTTACACAGACACACTGAATATGTAGGCCAACCTTCAGCAGCACCTACCACCTCTTCAGCTCGTGTTGGGGCCTCTTCCTCCAGCTCACACACAGCTGGTTCGGCTTCCTCACTGGAACGCCATGGAAGAACCTCTGCCACTGTTGTCCAGAGACCCAGGGAAATTCCACCCACTGAACCACGTTCTCAGTCATCAGCACACTCCCAGGTCCCTCACCAGCAATCGGTAGCACAGGCATGGGAGAAAAAGCGGCCATACTCGGCAAACCATCCCCGAGCACTGGCTCTGAATGCCGGCATTGCCAAACTACTGGCCCTTGAGATGCTGTCATTCAGGCTGGTGGAGACTGACACCTTCCGGAACTTGATGTCATTGGCAGTTCCACAATACAATGTGCCCAGCCGCTTTTATTTCAGCAGGCAAGCCGTCCCTGCCCTGCAAAAGCATGTGGAGGGAAAAATTAAAAATGCGCTACTAAACGCCGTCAGTAGCAAGGTCCACCTGACCACCGATGCGTGGACCAGTAGCCATGGACAGGGACGATACCTTTCCCTCACTGCCCATTGGGTCAATGTTGTGGAGCCGGGTACAGATCTGGAGAGTGGCTCTGTACGTATTCTGCCAACTCCAAGGATTGCAGGAATGCAGTCTGTACATATTGAGTCCTCCTCCTACTCTAGTTCCTCGGAATCAGCACTGCATGAGCCTGTTAGGCCAGATATGAGCACAAGTGTGGCCAAACGTCAACAGGCCATCCTTAAATTAATTTCTTTGGGGAATCGGAGCCACACAGCACAGGAGCTCTGGAATGCCATCAAGCAGGAGAGCGATGTGTGGTTTGTGCCAGCGAATCTCCAGCCAGGTTTGGTAGTGAGTGACAATGGCCGAAATCTAGTGGCAGCTCTGGGCCTAGGCAACCTCACTCACATACCATGTCTGGCACACGTGCTCAATTTGGTCGTGCAGAGCTTTCTGAGGGACTATCCGGATCTTGATGCACTGCTGCACAAGGTTCGCCTAGAGTGTGCTCACTTGCGGCGTTCCAGCATGGCAAGATCGCGCATTGCATCTCTGCAACGCCGATTCCGCCTGCCAGAACATTGCATCATATGTGACCTCCCCACCAGGTGGAATTCAACGTTACATATGTTGGAGCGGTTGTGTGAGCAGCAGGCAGCAGTAATGGAGTACCAGCTGCATCAGGCGCAAACAAATCGCACTGTGCGCCGGACACACTTCACCACCACTGAGTGGGCCACTATGAGGGACATCTGCCAAGTTTTGCGTGCCTTCAATGACTCCACGCGGATGGCCAGTGCAGATGATGCACTAGTCAGCATGACTGTCCCCCTTATCTGTCTGCTTCAAAAAACCTTACAAGCACTAAGTGAGGAGGTTTTTGAAGAGGTCGAGGACGAGGAGTCAGAAATGCCATCTGCTTCTGGCAAGTCTGCGCAACGTGCTTCTACACAAAGGCCCAGGCAGGGGACACTTAGTGAGGAGGATGAAGAGGAGTCAATGGAGGAGGAGGAACACATCTCTCCAGAGGAGGGAGGTACACAAGGCTCTAGTAGTCAGTGTATACAGCGAGGGTGGGGTGATGCTGAGCAGGCTGAGATGCTGCCTCAAGCTGGGGAGAGCGTTTCCGGTCCAGTTGGCAGTCTGCAGCACATGGTTGATTTCATGCTGCAGTGCTTGTTAAATGGCCGCCGCATCGCCAACATTCTCCACACGGCTGATTATTGGGTGTACACCCTCCTAGATCCTCACTACCGGGACAACTTACAAAGCTTCATACCACAGTTGAACCGGGAGCGTAAAATGCGGGAGTACCAAGAAACACTTGTGCAGGCCATCATGTTCTCCATTCCCCCAGCAAGTGTTGCTGGTAGTGCTTTTCAAAGCAGCCATGTGGGTAGAGGCAGTGGAGGAAGCTCTGCACAAAGAGGTAGCAGAGGCAGTGCCGCAGGACAAGGCAAGGCCAGTATGGCCCAAATGTGGAAAAGTTTTGTGGGACCGCCACAAACGGCTACACCATCACAGACGGCTCCAGTCAGCAGGAGGCAACGTTTCCGTCAGATGGTGACAGACTACTTGTCTTGCCCTGTTAGTGTACTCCCAGACGGCTCTTCCCCGTTTAAGTATTGGGTCTCTAAGCTGGATACATGGCCAGAGCTTAGCCAGTATGCATTGGAGGTGCTGGCTTGCCCTGCTGCCAGTGTATTATCGGAACGTGTCTTTAGTGCTGCAGGTGGTGTGGTAACAGACCGTCGCACGCGACTATCCGCCGATAATGTTGACCAGCTTACTTTTCTGAAAATGAACAAGGCCTGGATCTCACCTGAATTTGCCAGTCCTCTTCCAGAATAAATAATTGGCTGGCAACAGGATCCAGGTCTCCTGTTGTGTTCATGTTTCTATGACCTGAACTTTATTTCCTGGGCTACAGCAACGCCCGTTGTTGCTCAGAAGTGCTGTCCACACAGACAAAACACTCGCTCATGTGTAAGTGGGGTTCGGTAACGTCAGCTGATCCCCTGCTGTGTGTACGGCAAACTCTCCTGCTGCCTACAACTTCTGACTACCTCTGATTTAATATGTTCTCTGATTTGCCCTCTGTCTCCACTCTGTTTTGAGTATTTCCTCCGGCCTACAACACCGCCTGTTTCTGCTCTCAAGTGCCGTCTGCACAATCCACACTTGTTCCTGTGGTACCTGGGTCCTGTAACATCTGCTCATCTCCAGAGTTGAGCACGGCAATGTCTCCTGCTTTGTCTACATTCCCACTACTTGTAGTGGAAATGTGGACAGAGCAGGAGACATTGCCTGACTCACCTCTAGGGAGAAGCTGCTGTTACAGAACCCCAGTAACACAGGAACAAGTGTGGGTTGTGCAGACGGCATTTCAAAGCAGCAACTGGCGTGGTTGGAAGCCAGAGGAAATACTCGAAACAGAGTGAAGACAGAGGCCTAATTGGAGTACGTTGACAGTTGGTAGTAGTCTAGAAACAATTGCAAACTGCCACCAAGTAGGCCTCGGCCTACTACCTGATTTTACCTGGGCTCCGACACCGCCAGTTGGTGCTCAGAAGTGCTGTCCGCACAGACAAAACACTCGCTCATGTGTAAGTGGGGTTCGGTAACGTCAGCTGATCCCCTGCTGTGTGTATGGCAAAGTGTCCTGCTCCCTCCACAGTCAAACAACCTCAGATTTACACCTGGCTCCAAGTAGGCCTCGGCCTACTACCTCATTTTCCCTGGGCTCCGACAACGCCAGTTGGTGCTCGGAAGTGCTGTCCACACAGAAAAACACACTCGTTCATGTGAAAGTGGGGTTCGGTAACGTCAGCTGATCCCCTGCTGTGTGTACGGCAAACTCTCCTGCTGCCTACAACTTCTGACTACCTCTGATTTAATATGTTCTCTGATTTGCCCTCTGTCTCCACTCTGTTTTGAGTATTTCCTCCGGCCTACAACACCGCCTGTTTCTGCTCTCAAGTGCCGTCTGCACAATCCACACTTGTTCCTGTGGTACCTGGGTCCTGTAACATCTGCTCATCTCCAGAGTTGAGCACGGCAATGTCTCCTGCTTTGTCTACATTCCCACTACTTGTAGTGGAAATGTGGACAGAGCAGGAGACATTGCCTGACTCACCTCTAGGGAGAAGCTGCTGTTACAGAACCCCAGTAACACAGGAACAAGTGTGGGTTGTGCAGACGGCATTTCAGAGCAGCAACTGGTGTGGTTGGAAGCCAGAGGAAATACTCGAAACAGAGTGAAGACAGAGGCCTAATTGGAGTACGTTGACAGTTGGTAGTAGTCTAGAAACAATCGCAAACTGCCACCAAGTAGGCCTCGGCCTACTACCTGATTTTCCCTGGGCTCCGACACCGCCAGTTGGTGCTCAGAAGTGCTGTCCGCACAGACAAAACACTCGCTCATGTGTAAGTGGGGTTCGGTAACGTCAGCTGATCCCCTGCTGTGTGTATGGCAAAGTGTCCTGCTCCCTCCACAGTCAAACAACCTCAGATTTACACCTGGCTCCAAGTAGGCCTCGGCCTACTACCTCATTTTCCCTGGGCTCCGACAACGCCAGTTGGTGCTCGGAAGTGCTGTCCACACAGAAAAACACACTCGTTCGTGTGAAAGTGGGGTTCGGTAACGTCAGCTGATCCCCTGCTGTGTGGAGGGCAAACTGCTGCTGCCTCCAAATTTTAGCTACTTCAGATTTAAACATTCTCTGATTTGGCCTCTGTCTCCACTCTGTCTCTAGTATTTCCCCTGACCTCCAACACCGCCAGTTCCTGCTCACAGTTGCCGTCCACGCATTCCACATGTGTTCCTGTGTTACTGGGGTTCTGTTACGTCAGCAGATCCCCCAATGTGTGTCCGGCACTGTCTCCTGCGCTGTCCACCTTCCCACTGCAAGCGGTGGGAATGTGGACAGAGCAGGAGACAGTGGCAGACACACATCAGGGGATCTGCTGACATTACAGAATCCCAGTAACACAGGAACACGTGTGGATTGGGCAGACGGCTACTGTACGCATAAACTGGCGGTGTTGGTAGTCACGTGAAATCCTGGAAACAGAGTGGAGACAGATGCCTAATTGGAGCATGTTGACAGTCTGTTGTAGCCTACAAACAATGTAAAACTGCCACCAAGTAGGCCTCGGCCTGCACCCTGGTTCTCCCTGGGCTCCAACAACGCTAGTTGGTGCTCGGAAGTGCTGTCCACACAGAAAAACACACTTGTTCATGTGAAAGTGGGGGTCAGTAATGTCAGGTGATCCCCTGCTGTTTGGAGGGCAAACTGCTGCTGCCTCCAAATTCAAACAACGTCTTATCTTAAACTGCCTCCAAGTAGGCCTCAGCCTACAAAATGACTATCCCTGGGCTCCAACATCGTCAGTTGTTGCTCGGAAGTGCCGTCCATACAGAAAAACACACTTGTTCATGTGAAAGTGGGGTTCGGTAACGTCGGCTGATCCCCTGCTGTGTGGAGGGCAAAGTGTCCTGCTCCCTCCAAAGTCAAAATACCTCAGCTTTACACCTGGCTCCTAGTAGGCCTCGGCCTGCACCATGATTGTCCCTGGGCTCCAACACCGCCAGTTGGTGCTCGGAAGTGCTGTCCACACAGAAAAACACACTCGTTCATGTGAAAGTGGGGTTCAGTAACGTCAGCTGATCCCCTGCTGTGTGGAGGGCAAACTGCTGCTGCCTCCAAATTGCAACTACTTCAGATTTAAACATTCTCTGATTTGGCCTCTGTCTCCACTCTGTCTCTAGTATTTCCCCTGACCTCCAACACCGCCAGTTCCTGCTCACAGTTGCCGTCCACGCATTCCACACTTGTTCCTGTGTTCCTGGAGTTCTGTAACGTGAGCTGATCCCCCAATGTGTGTCCGGCACTGTCTCCTGCGCTGTCCACCTTCCCACTGCAAGTGGTGGGAATGTGGACAGAGCAGGAGACATTGGCAGACAAACATCAGGGGATCTGCTGACATTACAGAACACCAGTAACACAGGAACACATGTGGATTGGGCAGACGGCTACTGTACGCATAAACTGGCAGTGTTGGTAGTCACGTGAAATCCTGGAAACAGAGTGGAGACAGATGCCTAATTGGAGCATGTTGACAGTCTGTTGTAGCCTACAAACAATGTAAAACTGCCACCAAGTAGGCCTCGGCCTGCACCCTGGTTCTCCCTGGGCTCCAACAACGCTAGTTGGTGCTCGGAAGTGCTGTCCACACAGAAAAACACACTCGTTCATGTGAAAGTGGGGGTCAGTAACGTCAGTTGATCCCCTGCTGTGTGGAGGGCAAAGTGTCCTGCTACCTCCAAAGTCAAAATTCCTCAGCTTTACACCTGGCTCCTAGTAGGCCTCGGCCTGCACTCTGGTTCTCCCTGGGCTCCAACAACGCTAGTTGGTGCTCGGAAGTGCTGTCCACACAGAAAAACACACTCGTTCATGTGAAAGTGGGGTTCAGTAACGTCAGCTGATCCCCTGCTGTGTGGAGGGCAAACTGCTGCTGCCTCCAAATTGTAACTACTTCAGATTTAAACATTCTCTGATTTGGCCTCTGTCTCCACTCTGTCTCTAGTATTTCCCCTGACCTCCAACACCGCCAGTTCCTGCTCACAGTTGCCGTCCACGCATTCCACACTTGTTCCTGTGTTCCTGGTGTTCTGTAACGTGAGCTGATCCCCCAATGTGTGTCCGGCACTGTCTCCTGCGCTGTCCACCTTCCCACTGCAAGTGGTGGGTATGTGGACAGAGCAGGAGACATTGGCAGACAAACATCAGGGGATCTGCTGACATTACAGAACACCAGTAACACAGGAACACGTGTGGATAGGGCAGACGGCTACTGTACGCATAAACTGGCGGTGTTGGTAGTCACGTGAAATCCTGGAAACAGAGTGGAGACAGATGCCTAATTGGAGCATGTTGACAGTCTGTTGTAGCCTACAAACAATGTAAAACTGCCACCAAGTAGGCCTCGGCCTGCACCCTGGTTCTCCCTGGGCTCCAACAACGCTAGTTGGTGCTCGGAAGTGCTGTCCACACAGAAAAACACACTCGTTCATGTGGAAGTAGGGGTCAGTAACGTCAGCTGATCCCCTGCTGTGTGGAGGGCAAAGTGTCCTGCTCCCTCCAAAGTCAAAATACCTCAGCTTTACACCTGGCTCCTAGTAGGCCTCGGCCTGCACCCTGGTTCTCCCTGGGCTCCAACAACGCTAGTTGGTGCTCGGAAGTGCTGTCCACACAGAAAAACACACTCGTTCATGTAAAAGTGGGGTTCGGTAACGTCAGCTGATCCCCTGCTGTGTGGAGGGCAAAGTGTCCTGCTCCCTCCAAAGTCAAAATACCTTAGCTTTACACCTGGCTCCAAGTAGGCCTCGGCCTGCACCATGATTGTCCCTGGGTTCCAACAACGCTAGTTGGTGCTCGGAAGTGCTATCCACACAGAAAAACACACTCGTTCATGTGAAAGTGGGGGTCAGTAACGTCAGCTGATCCCCTGCTGTGTGGAGGGCAAACTGCTGCTGCCTCCAAATTGTAACTACTTCAGATTTAAACATTCTCTGATTTGGCCTCTGTCTCCACTCTGTCTCTAGTATTTCCCCTGACCTCCAACACCGCCAGATCCTGCTCACAGTTGCCGTCCACGCATTCCACACGTGTTCCTGTGTTACTGGGGTTCTGTAACGTCAGCAGATCCCCCAATATGTGTCCGCCACTGTCTCCTGCGCTGTCCACCTTCCCACTGCAAGCGGTGGGAATGTGGACAGAGCAGGAGACAGTGGCAGACACACATCAGGGATTCTGCTGACATTACAGAATCCCAGTAACACAGCAACACGTGTGGATTGGGCAGACGGCTGCTGTACGCATAAACTGGCGGTGTTGGTGGTCACGTGAAATCCTGGAAACAGAGTGGAGACAGATGCCTAATTGGAGCACATTGACAGTCTGTTGTAGCCTACAAACAATCTAAAACTACCACCAAGTAGGCCTCGGCCTACACCATGATTGTCCCTGGGCTCCAACAACGCCAGTTGGTGCTCGGCAGTGTCTTTGGCACGGGGACTCCCTGTTGCCCAGCCTGGTTCCAGCACGCCTGCTGTTTCCGGGTAGTGTCAAGGTCACTATGCCACCAATCCGTTGTCCTGTCGTCTTGCGGCCGGGTTAGCCGACTCTACGGTGCCTGCAGTTTACGTGACTCCTATGTGGGCTGCGGGAACTGGCACTGAAGGCTGGATCCGTAGTGCCAATGGGACATGGACCCCCTGTAGGACTGTGGGTTTCGGTAACTGCGGCCGGCTTGCGACCTGGCTACTTTGCTTTCAATGGGTACCTTCTGCTACCCACCCGGGTTCCAGCACTGTCTGCTGGTTCTCGCCAGAGCCTTTGGCCTAGGTGCCTCCATCTCGGTATCTGAGGTCCAGCACTGTCAGCTGGTCTTTGGTAGTGCTTTCTAGCACAGGTACCTCCTGCCTAGTAACCGTGGTCCAGCACCGTCAGCTGTTCCTTGGTAGTGCCATTGGCTCTTGTAGCTTTTGCTACCCATCTGGGTTCCAGCACCGTCAGCTGGTTCTCGGCAGTGTCTTTGGCACGGGGACTCCCTGTTGCCCAGCCTGGTTCAAGCACGCCTGCTGTTTCCGGGTAGTGTCAAGGTCAATGCCACCAATCCGTTGTCCTGTCGTCTTGCGGCCGGGTTAGCCGACTCTACGGTGCCTGCAGTTTAGGTGACTCCTATGTGGGCTGCGCGAACTGGCACTGAAGGCTGGATCCGTAGTGCCAATGGGACATGGACCCCCTGTAGGACTGTGGGTTTCGGTAACTGCGGCCGGCTTGCGGCCTGGCTACTTTGCTTTCAATGGGTACCTTCTGCTACCCACCCGGGTTCCAGCACTGTCTGCTGGTTCTCGCCAGAGCCTTTGGCCTAGGTGCCTCCATCTCGGTATCCGAGGTCCAGCACCGCCAGCTGGTCCTTGGTAGTGCTTTTTAGCACAGGTACCTTCTGCTTAGCAACCGTGGTCCAGCACCGTCAGTTGGTCCTCGGTAGTGCCATTGGCTCTTGTTCCTTCTGCTACCCATCCGGGTGCCAGCACTGTCTGCTGGTTCTCGCCAGAGCCTTTGGCCTAGGTGCCTCCATCTCGGTATCCGAGGTCCAGCACCGTCAGCTGGTCCTTGGTAGTGCTTTTTAGCACAGGTACCTTCTGCTTAGTAACCGTGGTCCAGCACCGTCAGTTGGTCCTCGGTAGTGCCATTGGCTCTTGTTCCTTCTGCTACCCATCCGGGTGCCAGCACTGTCTGCTGGTTCTCGCCAGAGCCTTTGGCCTAGGTGCCTCCATCTCGGTATCCGAGGTCCAGCACCATCAGCTGGTCCTTGGTATTGCTTTTTAGCACAGGTACCTTCTGCTTAGTAACCGTGGTCCAGCACCGTCAGTTGGTCCTCGGTAGTGCCATTGGCTCTTGTTCCTTCTGCTACCCATCCGGGTGCCAGCACTGTCTGCTGGTTCTCGCCACAGCCTTTGGCCTAGGTGCCTCCATCTCGGTATCCGAAGTCCAGCACCATCAGCTGGTCCTTGGTAGTGCTTTTTAGCACAGGTACCTTCTGCTTAGTAACCGTGGTCCAGCACCGTCAGTTGGTCCTCGGTAGTGCCATTGGCTTTTGTTCCTTCTGCTACCCATCCGGGTGCCAGCACTGTCTGCTGGTTCTCGCCAGAGCCTTTGGCCTAGGTGCCTCCATCTCGGTATCCGAGGTCCAGCACCATCAGCTGGTCCTTGGTAGTGCTTTTTAGAACAGGTACCTTCTGCTTAGTAACCGTGGTCCAGCACCATCAGTTGGTCCTCGGTAGTGCCATTGGCTCTTGTTCCTTCTGCTACCCATCCGGGTGCCAGCACTGTCTGCTGGTTCTCGCCAGAGCCTTTGGCCTAGGTGCCTCCATCTCGGTATCCGAGGTCCAGCACCGTCAGCTGGTCCTTGGTAGTGCTTTTTAGCACAGGTACCTTCTGCTTAGTAACCGTGGTCCAGCACCATCAGTTGGTCCTCGGTAGTGCCATTGGCTCTTGTTCCTTCTGCTACCCATCCGGGTGCCAGCACTGCCTGCTGGTTCTCGCCACAGCCTTTGGCCTAGGTGCCTCCATCTCGGTATCCGAGGTCCAGCACCGTCAGCTGGTCCTTGGTAGTGCTTTCTAGCACAGGTACCTCCTGCCTAGTAACCGTGGTCCAGCACCGTCAGCTGTTCCTCGGTAGTGCCATTGGCTCTTGTAGCTTTTGCTACCCATCTGGGTTCCAGCACCGTCAGCTGGTTCTCGGCAGTGTCTTTGGCACGGGGACTCCCTGTTGCCCAGCCTGGTTCCAGCACGCCTGCTGTTTCCAGGTAGTGTCAAGGTCACTATGCCACCAATCCGTTGTCCTGTCGTCTTGCGGCCGGGTTAGCCGACTCTACGGTGCCTGCAGTTTAGGTGACTCCTATGTGGGCTGCGGGAACTGGCACTGAAGGCTGGATCCGTAGTGCCAATGGGACATGGACCCCCTGTAGGACTGTGGGTTTCGGTAACTGCGGCCGGCTTGCGGCCTGGCTACTTTGCTTTCAATGGGTACCTTCTGCTACCCACCCGGTTTCCAGCACTGTCTGCTGGTTCTCGCCAGAGCCTTTGGCCTAGGTGCCTCCATCTCGGTATCCGAAGTCCAGCACCGTCAGCTGGTCCTTGGTAGTGCTTTTGAGCACAGGTACCTTCTGCTTAGTAACCGTGGTCCAGCACCGTCAGTTGGTCCTCGGTAGTGCCATTGGCTCTTGTTCCTTCTGCTACCCATCTGGGTGCCAGCACTGTCTGCTGGTTCTCGCCACAGCCTTTGGCATAGGTGCCTCCATCTCGGTATCCGAGGTCCAGCACCGTCAGCTGGTCCTTGGTAGTGCTTTTTAGCACAGGTACCTTCTGCTTAGTAACCGTGGTCCAGCACCGTCAGTTGGTCCTCAGTAGTGCCATTGGCTCTTGTTCCTTCTGCTACCCATCCGGGTGCCAGCACTGTCTGCTGGTTCTCGCCACAGCCTTTTGCCTAGGTGCCTCCATCTCGGTATCCGAGGTCCAGCACCGTCAGCTGGTCCTTGGTAGTGCTTTTTAGCACAGGTACCTTCTGCTTAGTAACCGTGGTCCAGCACCGTCAGTTGGTCCTCGGTAGTGCCATTGGCTCTTGTTCCTTCTGCTACCCATCCGGGTGCCAGCACTGTCTGCTGGTTCTCGCCACAGCCTTTTGCCTAGGTGCCTCCATCTCGGTATCCGAGGTCCAGCACCGACAGCTGGTCCTTGGTAGTGCTTTTTAGCACAGGTACCTTCTGCTTAGTAACCGTGGTCCAGCACCGTCAGTTGGTCCTCGGTAGTGCCATTGGCTTTTGTTCCTTCTGCTACCCATCCGGGTGCCAGCACTGTCTGCTGGTTCTCGCCACAGCCTTTGGCCTAGGTGCCTCCATCTCGGTATCCGAGGTCCAGCACCGTCAGCTGGTCCTTGGTAGTGCTTTTTAGCACAGGTACCTTCTGCTTAGTAACCGTGGTCCAGCACCGTCAGTTGGTCCTCGGTAGTGCCATTGGCTCTTGTTCCTTCTGCTACCCATCCGGGTGCCAGCACTGTCTGCTGGTTCTCGCCACAGCCTTTGGCCTAGGTGCCTCCATCTCGGTATCCGAGGTCCAGCACCGTCAGCTGGTCCTTGGTAGTGCTTTTTAGCACAGGTACCTTCTGCTTAGTAACCGTGGTCCAGCACCGTCAGTTGGTCCTCGGTAGTGCCATTGGCTCTTGTTCCTTCTGCTACCCATCCGGGTGCCAGCACTGTCTGCTGGTTCTCGCCAGTTTCTCAGCCTTCTTGTACCTTCTGCTACATTTCCAAGATCAAGCTTTTTGAAATTGTCTTTGGTAATCCTTATTGATCTCCATGACGATGACCCTGATGATGACGACCCTGAAGACCACACCAAAGAAGACCAGAAATATGACCCTAAATAATAAGACCAAGAGGACAAAGAACATGAAGACAACCACCAAGATACAGAACAAAAGACAGAAGAACAAGAAGCAGAAGAAGCATAAGCAGAAGATCAGAAAGCAGAAGAACATTAAGCATAAGACAAAAAATCAGCATAGAAGAAATCAAAATTATAAGCAGAAGAAGACTAAGCAGTAAATGGGGGTGAGTCCATTCCTCCTCGTGGTGCCCCTGGAAAATGCCTGCTGCTGCAGGCCAAACTGAACGCGGACAAATCCTGTTGTAAATCTTTTGTGACAGGCAGAACGTAAGGTGTAATCTTATAACTTTTATAGATAAGTACTATAGGAATGCCTGTCACCATAAGAAAATGAAGAAAAAGAAGAATAGGAAGAAGATGAAGAAATAGCATATGAAAATTAATAATAGCTGAATAAGAAGAATATGAAGAATGGAAAAAAAAAATTAACGGGAAGGTGAAGAAGAAGAAGATGAATAAGGTGAAGAAAAAGTTGATGAAAAAAATGCTACTGCTGCGGATCATGAAGGAGAAAGTGTGGGAGAAGTACAAAAGAAGGTGAAGAGCATGGAAGATGCGAAACATACATATCTGACTAAATATAAAAAAGTTAACATAGTCAATATCTTTTTAACTCCGAACGTCTTGAAAAAAAAAATTGGAATTAATGCTATGCCATGTGATTTGAATAAACCACTATGCTTTTAATGTCTCCTCCACCTCCCACAATACATTCTACATGATTCTTATTTGTTTTCAATTATGTAGAATTAGCCAACAAGGAAATAAAGGCCTTTTTTTAATTCCGATACCGGAAGTCCCATTGACTTGAATGGGACTTCCGGTATCGGAATCGGCGATACCCGATATTTTTTCGTATCGGGCGATACCATCCGATACGATATTTTTGGGTATCGAACGGTATCGCTCAACACTAGTTATAACTCTTGAACGCTTTAACGAATCCCGCTGATTCTGAGAATGCTTTTTCGTGACATATTTTACTTCATGTTAGTGGTAAAAAATTTTGTACATGACTTGTGTTTATTTATGAAAAAAACAGAAATATGACGAAAATTTTGAAAATTTTGCAATTTTCAAAATTTAAATTTTTATGCCCTTAATTCAGAGAGATATGTCACACAAATTTCTTAATAAATATCATTTCCCACATGTCTACTTTACATCAGCACAATTTTGGAAACAACATTTTTTTTTTGTTAGGAAATTATAAGGGTTAAAAGTTGACCAGAGATTTCTCATTTTTACAACAAAATGTACAAAACCATTTTTTTGGGGACCACATCATATTTAAAGTCATTTTGAGGGGTGTACATGACAGAAAATACCCAAAAGTGACACCACTCTAAAAACTAGACCCCTCAAGGTGCTCAAAAACCACATTCAAGAAGTTTATTAACCCTTTACGTGCTTCACAGGAGCTGAAGCAATGTGGAAGGAAAAAATTAACATTTAACTTTTTTTTCAAAAAATTTACTTCAGAACCAATTTTTTTTTCACAAGTGTTAAAAGAGAACATGAACCACAAAATTTGCTGTGCAATTTCTCCTGAATACACAGATGCCACATATGTAGGGGTAAACCACTTTTTGGGCACATGGCAGCGCTCGCACGGGAAAGAGCGCCGTTTGACTTTTTTAACGCAGAATTGGCTGGAATTGAGATTGGACGCCATGTTACATTTGGAGAGCCCCTGATGTGCCTAAACAGTAGAAACCCCCAACAAGTGACCCCATTTTGGAAAATAGATCCCTTAAGTAACTTATCTAGATGTGAGGTGAGCACTTTGAACCTCCAAGTGCTTCACAGAAGTTTATAATGTAGAGCCGTGAAAATAAAAAATCAGTTTTTTTTCCACAAAAATGATCTTTTCGCCCCCAAATTTTATTTTACAAGGGTAACAGAAGAAATTAGACCCCCAAATTTGTTGTGCAATATGTCCTGAGTATGCCCATACCCCATATGTGGGGGTAAACCACTGTTTGGGCACACGGCAGAGCTCAGAAGGGAAGGAGCACCGTTTGACTTTTTCAATGAAGAATTGGCTGTAATTGAGATTGGACGCCATGTCGTGTTTGGAGAGCCCCTGACATGCTTAAACATTGAAAAAAACACAAGTGGCAGCATTTTGGAAACTAGATAAAGAAACTTATCTAGATGTGTGATGAACACTTTGATCCCCCAAGTGCTTCACAGAAGTTTATAACGCAGAGGCGTGAAAATAAAAAATCATTTTTTTCCTCAAAAATAATTTTTTATCCCGCTATTTTTTATTTTCCCAAGGGTAACAGGAGAAATTTGACCACAAAAGTTGTTATTCCGTCCTCAGCTAAATGCACGGGCTCATATAGCTTATACAGGTAGCTAAACCGCTATACCAGGGGTCCAATAAGAAGACTGTAGGTTGAATCTGTGTTTATTGAACACGATGGCATATAGATGCACGGTGAAACTACAAATAAGCACATAATACAAACAATCAGTTTGGCTACATAAAATACATACATACATTACAGATTACCTGCATTAACAGCTAACCAGAGGAGAGCTGACTAAGGGTGATCTGAGACAGGGATTAGATGTGGGAGCGTGGTTAGTCACCAACGATGCTGACACAAGGGGAGGTAGAAAAATGAGATGTCCACATGAAGCAGGCTTGGCAGAAAATGGCAGACTGGACAGAGAAAGGGGGCTGTATTAGACCATGATGCCTTGTAACTTACCCAGGATACATTGGGAATTGGAGGGAATGAATCAGGAAGTAGAATGCATAATAACATGCAGTTATAACTTTTGGCCACTAGATGGAGCTAAGAACACTAAACATCTAAGGAAAAACTGAACATCCTGTGCATACAGCAATATGGTATGTTATCAAAACAGGTAATTAAGAGTCATTGCTTATGTCGGAGACAGAACACTCCCCGTCTGACATCAAACGGATGTCACCATTCTTATTCTCAGAGGGCAACAATAGGACCAGCTCAGTCACTGGTCTGAAGAATGTCTTAGGTCCATCTCCTTTGACCATCCTAAGTTCAACTTTGCGAACATTACCATCTTTGCTCGGAAGTGTAGCAGTCACTAGTCCAGGTGACCACTGGTTCCGATGGGCCTGGCAGTCTTTAACAAGGACAAGGTCACCAATCCGAAGATTAGGCCTGGTAGATTGCTACTTCGTCCGTGGCTGCAGGGTAGACAAGCGTCGTTTGCGCCACCTGTCCCAGAATGCATTGGCAAGACTTTGTACCTGCCTCCATTGGCGCTTATTGAGGTCCTTAGTGTTGAATCCTCCTGGAGGGGCACTGGATAGTCCTGTTTTCTGGGTTAGTAGAGTAGCTGGAGTCTTTGTATGAAGTGTAGATACCTGAGGGTGGATTTCAGCACCTGAGTCCTCTCTCACAAATTCAAAGGTGTCTGGACAATGTTCCTCAGTGTACAACAGTTCTGGTCCTGAGAGCCATGTTGTGCCCTCTAGTCGACTTGCGTCAACTGCTCTAGTTGCATGATCTGCAGGGTTTTGGTCCGTGGGGATGTAATGCCACTATTTTGGATGAACTGATCTCCTAATTCGTAGCACTCTGTTGTTGACATAAACGTAAAATCACCTGGTTTCATTGTGGATGTATTCCAGGACTACTTTGCTGTCTGAGTAGAACTTGGCTTGTGTCAGGTCGATATTGATCTCAGATGTGATGAACTCTGCTAACTCGACGGCTTAGACTGCAGCACAAAGTTCTAACCTTGGTATGGTGTGCTCTGGTTGTGGAGCAAGTTTGGCTTTCCCCATGACGAATCCAATGTGGCTCTGACATTTGGAGTCCACAGTTTTGAGGTAGGCAACAGCAGCAATTGCTTTGACAGAAGCATCTGCAAATACATACAGTCTTTGGCTCTGTATCTCTGTAGACGGTACAGCGGTGTATGGCCTTGGCACATTTAGGTTGGAGAGAGCTGCTAAAGAGTTCTTCCATGCCTCCCACTGGGTTCTCTTATCAGGTGGCAGAGGTGCATCCCAGTCAGAAGTCTCCTTGGTTAAGTCTCTTAGTATGGCTTTGCCTTGTATGGTAACAGGAGCTGCAAAACCTAAGGGATTGTACAGGCTGTTGACGGTAGACAGGACACCTCTGCGTGTGAAAGGCCTTTCTTTCTGGCTGACCTGAAAGGTGAAAGTGTCTGACTGTAGATTCCAGAGAAGCCCGAGGCTGCGTTGCATTGGTGTGGGGTCTGACCCTAGGTCCAGATCTCTGAGACTGTTACACAAGTCTTGTGAAGGGAATGCTTTCATGAGTTCTTGGCTGTTTGAGGCTATTTTGTGAAGCCTGAGGTTAGAGCAAGCAAGCATCTTCTGAGCTCTCCTGAGAAGACTGATGGCAGTCTCATTTGAAGGCATGCTTTCAGACAGTCAACAGTCATCAACATAAAGTCTTTCTCTATGAATTGTCTGACATCTGACCCGTATTCTGTTTCTCCTTCTAGAGCTGACCATTTGAGTCCATAGATGGCGACTGCAGGAGAAGGGCTATTGCCAAAGATGTGCACTCTCATGCGGTACTCTGTGACTTCTTTAGTAGGATCATTGTCTCTCTACCAGAAGAATCTTAGGAAGTTCCTGTCTCTCTCTCACAAGGACACAATGGAACATTTGCTGGATGTCAGCGATGAAGGCAACGGAATCCTTACAGAAGCGCATAAGTACTCCCAGCAGTTTGTTATTGAGATCTGGTCCTGTCAGTAGAACATCATTCAGGGAGACATAATCAAACTCAGCACTGGAGTCGAACACCACTCTAAACTGGCCTGGTTTCTTAGGGTGGTATACTACAAACATGGGTAGGAACCAGCATTCTTCAGAGTCTTTGAAAGTGGAAGGTAGTTCTGCATGGCAGTTCTCAAATATCTTTGACATGAAGGAGAAGAAGTGATCTCTCATATCTGGCTTCTTTTTCAGATTATGTTTGAGAGAGGAGAAACGTTTGAATGCCTGATCTCTGTTGTTTGGTAGATGTGGTCTGTGGGTTCTGAAGGGAAGAGGTGCGACCCAGCTGTTGGTCTCATATTTTACGAGCCCTTTGTCCATTACCTCTAAGAACAGCTTATCCTCTATCGACATTGCTACCTGGTCGTCTTGCTTAGTTCTCTGGAAGACTGTGTACCCCAGCTGATCCTCATAGATTCCTGACACCATACTGCTGTCATGAGTAAAGTCTATTAAGTGATTGGGTAGTTGGATGCTGTGTGGTAGTTCCTTGACATGGAACTCGTTGTTGCAAGGTTGAAACAGAGATGGGCGCCCTTTCTCCAGTGTATTTGTTAGCATGCTTGTCACAGAAGATGGGGCCTGCATGTGTCCCAAGCATACGTTTCCTATTATGACCCATCCTAGGTCTAGCTTTTGGGCATAGGGAGCATTTTTGAGTCCATTGATATGACTTCTCACTTTATGAACCTGCAGGATATCTCTTCCCAACAGCAGTATTATCTGTGCCTGAGGGTCGAGCTCCGGTATGAGGTGTGCTATGCGTTTTAAGTGAGCATGATGGATTGCCACATCTGGTGCAGGGATTTCAGACCTGTTGTCTGGGATCTGATTACACTCGATGTTTGTAGGTAGTGGCAGGCAGAATTGTCCGTCTAAGGACTCAATTTGGTAGTCAGTGGCTTTCCTGCCCGCTGTTGTCACAGTACCTGCACATATCTTTAATGAGTAAGGAGTGCTTGGTCCTTTAATGTTGAATAGGTCAAAGAATGTTGATCTAGCCAGGGATCGATTACTTTGATCATCCAAGATAGCATACAGTCTCACAGCTTTGTCTCTATGGCCCTTTGGGTACACTCTGACAAGGCATATTTTTGAACAAGACCCACTGTATATTGTCCCTTTACAGACTTCAGTACATTGTGAAGTGATCTCTGGTGTAGCTGCATCGGTGCTCTTTTCCTCCCCGCCATGCTCACTGTCAGCTGGCGTGTTAGGTGCACTCCATGGAGCTGGGCCAGGGTGTAGGGCGGTGTTATGGTCTGTGGTACCACATTCTGTGCATTTTACACTGACCTTACAATCCTTGGCGAGATGAGTGGTGGATGAGCAGCACTTGTAGCAGATACCGTTCTCTTTCAGGAAGATTCTGCGATCTGGCATAGATTTTCCTCTGAAGACTCTGCATTTCAGGAGAGGATGAGGCTTCTGATGAAGCAGGCACTGCTTGTCAGGTTCTTGTACTTGTGTCTCTGATTGAGAGCAGCCAGCAGACCTGTATTTGGAACTTGGAGAAGAAACATTAGTCTTGTGCACTGCCACAGATGTTCTATGTGGGTTTGCAGCTGGTGGTGGTGCGGCATATGACATTGCTAAGTCAAACTGGGATCATTTCTGATTGCAGTTTGTTCATGTGTAAAGTCTACAAAAACGGAGAAGGGAGGGAACGAAACACTGTGTTTGTATTTGTACATGGAGCCACGTGTGAGCCACCTCTCCTGTAGATTGTAGGGCAACTTTTGGACTATAGGGTTAACGCCTTTGGCTGTGTCAAGGTATGCAAGTCCTAGTAGGTCACCTTCACATTTGGCAACTAGGACCTCTTGAAGCAGGCCACCTAGCTCTCTAAGTTTTGGGAGACCTTTGTTAGATATTTTAGGAAAGTCATCGATTCTTTTGAACAAGGCTCTCTCTATTACCTCTGCAGAGCCGTAACACTCATCTATCCTCTTCCAGATCTCTTTAAGGCCTATTTAAGGGTGGTTTATATTAATGTCTCTGATCCTTACTGCGTGTTTGACTGACTCTTCTCCCAGATATTTGACTAAGAGGTCTATCTCTTCCCTGTTTTTTAGCCCCAAGTCTCTAGTAACATTTTGGAAGGAAGCTTTCCAAGCTCTGTAACCTTCAGCATGGTCAGTGAATTTCATGAGTCCCTTGGCAACTAGGTAAGATCCTAGCAAGTTCTGATGTGAACCGGTTGTCATCAGAGTATACTGGTGATGGGTCACCCTGATAGTGATGTGAGGTACGGTCATACCTGTTAGTATCCTCTGGGTGGCGCCAGCCGGTGTCATATTGCTTCGGTCTGACATGCGGTGTGTCAGCAAGGTGATTCACGTTGGTTTCCTGGTGAGGGGCAAGGAAGACAGGACAGTTGCTTTGCTTCACGTTTTCCTGGAGCTGAGCCTCATGATGACTCTCACTCGTTTCACTGGATGTGTCGTGTCTTGGTTATAGTTTGAATCAGGAAGTTCATTAACATATTGAGATGTGCGTTGTGGTGAATCTTGCAGCGGCAACTTCAGACTTGACGTACTGCAACGACTATGCAACTCAGGGTTGTGTGCGGCTTCCAGTGCTTCTGCCTTGGCCAATGCTGCAGCAGCCTCTCTTTTTACTTCTAGGCTCTCTAAGGCGGCATCCACACGTGCCTTCTCTAACTGCGTCTTTCTCTCTTGCTCGTCTCTTTCTATGTGTGACTTTCTCTCTTGATCTTCTAGGCATGCTTTCTCTAGTTTAAGTTGCATCTCTTCTTCAGCATATCTTGCTCGCATTTTGGCGACCTCAGCATTTGCGCGGGCAATGGCGACCGCGCTGCTGATGGATACAGTCTTTGAGGAAATGGATGAAGTAGATTTTGTCCTGTGTAATTTGTGGGACATGGTGTCTTAGAGGGATGCTTGGCTGTGCAGAGATTGCTGTGGCTGTATTAGTCTCTGTGTAGCCGGTGACTTGAATCACACTAGATGGATTTCTGCAGCATCACTAGTTCCTGCAAACTAGATGAAGGCTCTTCTCTCTGTATTCCCACTAGCTGGAGAGCCGTCGTTTCACTATTCCGTCCTCAGCTAAATGCACGGGTTCATATAACTTATACGGGTAGCTAAACCGCTATACCGAGGGTCCAATACGAAGACTGTAGGTTGAATCTGTGTTTATTGAACGCGATGGTATATAGATGCACGGTGAAACTACAAATAAGCACATAATACAAACAATCAGTATGGCTACATAAAATACATACATACATTACAAATTACCTGCGCTAACAGCTAACAAGGGGAGAGCTGACTAGTGGTGATCTGAGACAGGGATTAGATGTGGGAGCGTGGTTACTCATCGACGATGCTGACACAAGGGGAGGTAGAAAAATGAGATGTCCACATGAAGCAGGCTTGGCAGAAAATGGCAGACTAGACAGAGAAAGGGGGCTGTATTAGACCATGATGCCTTGTAACTTACCCAGGATACATTGGGAATTGGAGGGAATGAATCAGGAAGTAGAATGCATAATAACATACAGTTATAACTTTTGGCCATTAGATGGAGCTAAGAACACTAAATATTATCTAAGGAAAAACTGAACATCCTGTACATACAGCAATATGGTATGTTATCAAAACAGGTAATTAAGAGTCATTGCTTATGTCGGAGACAGAACAGTTGTTGTGCAATTTTTCCTGAGTATGATGATACGCCATATGTGGGGCAACCACTGTTTGGGCACATGGGAGAGCTCGGAAGGGAAGGAGCTCTATTTTGAAATGCAGACTTTGATGGAATGTTCTGCGGGAATCATGTTGCGTTTGCAGAGCCTCTGATGTGCCTACACAGTAGAAACCCCCCACAAGTGAACCCATTTTGGAAACTAGACCCCGAAGGAGTTTATCTAGATGTGTGGTGAACACTTTAAACCCCCAAGTGCTTCACAGAAGTTTACATCGCAGAGCCGTGAAAATTAAAAATAATTTTTTTCCACAAAAGTGGTTTTTTAGCCCCCAATTATTTTATTTTCCCAAGGGTAACAGGAGAAATTAGACCCCCAATCTTGGTAAATAGTGGAAACCCCTCAATTCTAGCTCCAACCCTAACCCCCACACCCTAACCCTAATCCCAACCCTAATGCTGATCCCTAACCCTAATCCTAATCCCAACCCTAACCCTAATCCCTAACCCTAATTCCAACCCTAACCCTATTTCCAACCCTAACCCTAATTCTAACCCTAACCCTAAAGGAAAAATGAAAATAAATATATTTTCTTTATTTCATTATATTTCCCTAACTAAGGTGGTGATAAAGGGGGGGGTTATTTACTATTTTCTTTATTTTGATCACTGTGATCAAAATGTACATTGAATGAATGAACATGCGCCCACTATTTTCTTCCCGGACCAAGATGGCGGCACCCACCGGAGGAGGAAGGAGGGCTCGAAGATCACTGGGAGGTACCGGGGGGAGGATCGGGGACCCTATTTCTCTCTCTTCTGATGAGCGATCACATCAGAGGAGAGAGAAAGTGAAAGCAAAATCGCAGCTTTATTTGCAGATGCCATTATACGGTTAATAATGGAGATCTCAAAAGCGGGGTTGGTAAAAACAGACCCGAATTATGTTCTCTGGGGTCTCGGCTACCCCCGATCCGATTCTGGGCGGCGCCATACACTTTTTCCACAGCGTCATTAATTAACGGCGCTGTGGTTTAAGTACCCTTAACTACCTCTGTTGAAAGGCGTATTGGCAGTCAATAAGGGGTTAAAGACTCTGCCGATAACCCCAAACAGGCCATTTGCAACACTGTTATGAATGGGAAACCGAGGAGGAAAAAAAGACAACAAGATAAGTCTCAGAAAACCAGAGAAGTTGGTAACTATGCAGATTGCAGATCCCTGATCTTAACCACACAACTAGCAGCAGTCGTGGAGCGTTCCTACGTTGGTCCTAGACGCCTCGTCACAACCGGAGAACTACATAAGCCTAAAGCAGGAAAAGAGGAAAACTAACTGCCCCAGAGCAGACCCCAAAGGAAAGACAGCCCCCCACATGTATTGATGGTGAAACAAGATGAAAATACAAACAAAGGCGGGAAAATAGGCTGAGCAAATGATGGGGCCCGGCTAACTAAAAAGGACAGAAAAGGAAAGACACTGTCTGCAATCTGCCAAAAAAGCCTACAAAAATATTGTCCAACACTTCTGATAGCAAAATTAACCCTGAAGTCACTAGACTTCTAAACCTATATCAGCACTCTGAAATATTCTGAGACAGAGCAAAAAAGAGACCAATCTAATAAGGGACAAAAAGCAGATTGGCAAATACTGATTAATAGGAGTGGAATTTCAGCATAGCCCCAGCAGGGGCAGGCTGATTACACAAAAAACTGAATTGACCAACAAGCGAAAGTGTGGACATTAGCAAAAAACAAACTTAACTTGAGAAAACTGGAAGAGAGCTGAAGTCCAGGACCTGAGAAGCAGACTGAATCACCAGCACCCGGATAGGGCGTTGGCTGTCTTATATCCAGTCTGATACTCCAGAGATCCAATCGTTATCTTCCTCATCAGGTGGCAGATCACTACCACTTAAACCAACCGCACTACCTCCTGTCACCACCAGAGGGAGAACGGAAGGGGAACTCTCAACTGGTGGAGCAGAAAATGAGTTCATGACAGTACCCCCCCTTGAGGAGGGGTCACTGAACCCTCATCCATGCCACCAGGCCGATCAGGATGGGCCCGGTGAAAAGCACGAACCAATTTATTGGCATGAATATCAGAGGCAGAGACCCAAGAATTATCCTCCTGGCCATAACCCTTCCATTTGACCAAATACTGGAGTCTCCATCTAACCAAACGAGAATCCAATATTTTCTCTACCTCATATTCCACATTGCCTTTAACCAATACAGGATCAGGAGGTGCCACCACAGGAACTACTGGCTCAACAAACCTCTTCAACAGTGACTTGTGAAATACGTTATGATTTTTGAACGTAACTGGAAGAGCCAATCGAAAAGAAACAGGATTAAGAATCTCCAAAATCTTATAAGGTCCAATAAATCTTGGCTTAAATTTTGGAGATGCAACCTTCATAGGAATATTCTTAGACGATAGCCAAACCATATCACCCACTTTAAACCAGGGACCAATGGTCCTACGCCGGTTGGAAAAACGCTGGGCCTTTTCCTGAGAGAGTGACAACTTATACACCACTTGGTCCCATATCTGCTGCATTCTCACAACCACAGTGTCCACACCTGGGCAGGACTAAGATTCCACTTGCCCTGAAGAGAATTGAGGATGAAACCCAAAATTACAGAAAAAGGGTGACATCAGAGTGGCAGAACTAGCTCTATTGTTCAGCGCAAATTCGGCCAAGGACAAAAATGAGACCCAATCATCTTGATCAGCAGATATAAAACATCTTAAATAAGATTCCAGGGTCTGGTTTGTTCTCTCAGTCTGCCCATTGGTCTGGGGATGAAACGCGGAGGAGAAGGATAACTGAATTCCCAGATTGGTACAAAAGGCTTTCCAGAATCTGGAAACAAACTGGACCCCTCTATCGGACACAATGTTCTCAGGAATCCCGTGTAACCGAACCACCTGTTGTTAAAACAAGGGCACCAACTCAGTGGAAGATGGCAACTTTGGGAGTGGTACAAGATGGACCATCTTCGAAAATCTATCACAAATCACCCAGATAACAGTCATTCTCTGAAAGACAGAAAGATCAGAAATAAAATCCATTGAGATATGGTTCCATGACCTTTTGGGCATCGGCAGGAGCATCAGCAACCCACTAGAACGAGAACAGGGTTTAGACCGAGATCAAGTCCCACAGGACTGTACAAAATTCCTGACATCACGAGATAAGGCAGGCCACCAAAATGACTGACTCACCAAATCTCTGGTACCAAAAATACCCGGATGACCAGCCAATGCGGAGCAATGGCCTTCAGACATCACTCTCTTTCTCCACTGGTCAGGAACATACAATCTTCTCATAGGGCAACGCTCAGGTTTATCCTCCTGAAATTCCTCCAGGGCGCGTCTCAAATCGGGCGAAATGGCAGAAAGAACTACCCCCTCACCTAGGATAGTAATAGGGTCGGTCACATTACGAGAATCAGCAAAGAAACTGCTAGAAAGGGCGTCTGCCTTAACATTCTTAGTGCCCGGAAGAAAAGAGACCACAAAATTAAAACGCGTGTATAACAAGGCCCATCTAGCCTGTCTAGGATTCAAGCGTTTGGCCGACTCCAGATAGATCAGATTCTTGTGATCGGTGAGGACCACAAATTGATGTCTAGCTCCCTCCAACCAATGTCTCCACTCCTCAAATGCCCATTTCATGGCCAACAATTCCCGATTCCCCACGTCATAGTTGCGTTCAGATGGGGAAAACTTTCGAGAAAAGAAGGCACAGGGATTCCTCTTAGAAGTCACAGGGTCTTTTTGGGACAACACAGCTCCTGCACCAATCTCTGAAGCGTCCACCTCCACTTGAAATGGAAGTGAGACATCAGGTTGCCGTAAAACTGGAGCTGAAGTAAATCTCCGCTTAAGCTCCTGAAATGCTGAGACAGCCTCAGGAGATCAATTCAGCACATCAGCTCGCTTCTTGGTCAGATCAGTCAGTGGTTTGACAATACTAGAAAAATTACCTATAAATTTACCATAGAAATTAGAAAAACCCAAAAACTTCTGGAGAGCCTTCAAAGAAGTAGGCTGAACCCATTCATAAATGGCCTGTACCTTGGCCGGGTCCATTTCAATAGTCGACGGAGACAAGATAAATCCCAAAAATGAAATCCCCTGTACACCAAAGAGGCACTTCGATCCCTTAACAAACAGGGAATCCTCCCTCAAAATCCAGAACACAGTCCGGACATGTTCCACATGGGAATCCCAATCACTAGAAAAGATCAAAATGTCATCCAGATAGATGATCAATAACTTATCCACAAAGTCTCGGAAAATATCATTCATAGAGGATTGGAAGACAGAAGGGGCATTAGAGAGCCCAAAAGGCATCACCAGGTACTCAAAATGTCCCTCCGGAGTATTAAACGCCGTCTTCCATTCATCCCCGTGCTTGTGAATAAGATTATACGCCCCCCTGAGGTCAAGCTTAGTAAACCAGCAGGCACTCTTAACTCTGGAGAATAAATCAGACATCAGAGGTAACGGGTACTGATATTTAACCGTCATCTTGTTAAGGGAACGATAATCAATACACGGTCTTAATGAACCATCTTTCTTGGCCACAAAAAAAAACCAGCGCCTAACGGTGACGAGGATCGTCTAATGTGACCCTTCTCCAACGACTCCTTAATATAGGATCGCATAGCATCATGTTCGGGTACAGATAAGTTGAAAAGCCGACCCTTGGGAAATTTACATCCAGGCATCAATTCAATTGCACAGTCATAACTCCTATGAGGAGGCAAAGACGCAGACTTACTCTCACTAAAAACATCAGAGAAATCAACCAGATAATCAGGAATATCATGAGACTGAGGAGAGGTGGAGAAAACAGGAGCGTCCCTAAGAACACACTGACAACCCCAACTCACCACAGACACAGATTTCCAATCCAAAACTGGGTTATGAGTTTGCAACCAGGGGAACCACAGAACAATAGTATCATGCAAATTATGCAGCACCAAAAATTTACAATTTTCTTGGTGATCTGGGGCAACTCGCATTATCACCTGGGTCCAAAACTGAGGTTTATTCTCCGCCAACGGAGTGGCATCAATACCCCTCAAAGGAATGGGCATCTGCAGAGGCGTCATGGACAAACCACAACATTTAGCAAAGTCCAAATCAATCAGATTCAGAGCTGCTCCTGAATCCACAAAAGCCTTAGTGGAAAATGTGGACAAGGAGCAGATCAGAGTAATTGCCAAACGGAACTTAGGTCACTTGTTGGAGGTTTCCACTGTTTAGGCACATTAAGGGCTCTCCGAACGCAACATGGCATCCGATCTCAATTCCAGCCAATTCTGCGTTGAAAAAGTCAAACGGTGCTCCATCCCTTGGGAGCTCTGCCGTGTGCTGAAAAAGTGGTTTACCACCACATATGGGGTATCGGCGTATTCAGGAGAAATTGTACAACAAATTTTGTGGTTGATTTTCTCTTTTAACACTTGTGAAAATAAAAAAAAATTGGTTCTGAAGTAAATTTTTGGCAAAATGAATGGTGCCACTTTTGGGTATTTTCTGTCATGTACACCCCTCAAAATGACTTTAAATATGATGTGGTCCCTAAAAAAAATGGTTTTGTAAATTTTGTTGTAAAAATGAGAAATCGCTGGTCAACTTTTAACCCTTATAACTTCCTAACAAAAAAAAATTTTGCTTCCAAAATTGTGTTGATGTAAAGTAGACATGTGGGAAATGTTATTTATTAAGATATTTTTGTGACACATCTCTCTGATTTAAGGGCATAAAACTTAAAGTTTTAAAATTGCTAAATTTTCGCCATATTTCCATTTTTTTCATAAATAAACTCAAGACTTATCGAAGAAATTTTACCACTAACATAAAGTACAATATGTCACGAAAAAACAATCTCAGAATCAGCGGGATCCATTAAAGTGTTCCAGAGTTATAACCTCATAAATTGACAGTGGTCAGAATTGTAAAAATTGGCCTGGTCATTAAGCTGCAAACTGGCTCTGTCGCTAAGGGGTTAATCTTATTGATGCCAGACTTGTCCTTCTTCAGTCGTTCAAGAGATATAGACTATTGTTCATATGAGTCAGAATGTTGACTCTTGAGTTGTATTTTGCAGATTATTATTTGCTATTAGTGATGAGTGAGCGTACTCTGATAGTTGTTTGATAGACAATCCCTCCATGTGTTGTGACTGCCTAACAGCCGTGAGACATGCAGCCACGGCCACTGGAACATCGTATTAGAGCACAAATTACTAAAATTTAAGAGGGGTCTGGATGCCTCTCTTGAAAAGTATAATGTTACAGGGTATATATACTAGATTCCTTGATAGGGCGTTGATCCAGGGAACTAGTCTGATTGCCGAATGTGGAGTCTGGAAGAGATTTTTTTCCCCAATGTGGAGCTTACTGTTTGCCACATGGGTTTTTTTTGCCTTCCTCTGGATCAACATGTTAGGGCATGTTAGGTTAGGATATGGGTTGAACTAGATGGACTTAACGTCACAGCTGCTCTAATCCCGGCAAGCCAGCAGAAAAGTGAGACTATAATTTACACCATCTTGGGTATTGCTGGGACTGTTCTATATGTTATAGTCTGTTGTTGGTTCAATAAAGTATTGCAACAGTTTACCTTCACCCTGTGTTGTCTGAGTAGTACTCTGCCCACCGGAAAAGGAGAGTGGGTGTTTAGTGGGAAGAGCCCCTGCGATCTCGGAACAGTGGACAAGAGCACCCACTAACCCACATTTGATTGCAGCAGTGGGAAAATACTCAGCCAGGTGGATCTGGGGGGAGCTGCAGGGGACTGATGCTCATAGACACCATCCAAGGGCTCCAAAGCCAGGGAGGCGTATATAAAAACCCAGCAGACCATAGGTGAGGCATACACAATAGGTTTCAGACAGCACCATGTCCAACCCAATCAGCTGTGCCTTTTGAAGAGGTCCAGAGTGGATGTATAACCGCAACCAGAAACTGCAACTACAGGAGCTATGCCAGCCTTGATGGATTGAATACCAGGCCACAGATACTCGGTCAGATTTTATCCAGGAATTAGTCCATTGGGTTGCGCAGAACATCGCGGATGATGACAAAAACTCTGCCATATGTCACCTATGATAAGGTGCAAGTGCTTAGGATCTGTGTAATGGCAGACCGTCACAGTATATAGTAACCACCCTATGTCACATATAAGGTGCGAGTGCTTAGGATCGGTGTCAGGGCCGGACTGGCCATTTGGCAATTCTGGCAAATGCCAGAAGGGCCTGTCTGGTCGTGGGCTGCCTTGTCTGCTACGTTGTTAACAAAATCAGTGTTCTCAAGACACTCACACTGCTAAGAATTGTGATGGAGCACAAAGTCACTGACTCCGTCACTCACCCCAGCAGGTCACAGGTAGCATTAGAAATATTGATCTTGTAGTAAATCTTCCTTTCCTCCATCCAGGGTAATATTAGTAATATTTCTCATCAGGTTCATGTGTGATTTCAAATGCCAGGACTGAATTTCAGCCCCACTCCGTACCTGATTGCAGGCGATCCTGAGGATTCCATCACCACATTCAGGTCCGGATTGGTAACCTGCCCAACAGGGCATTTTCCCACTGGGCCGCTATTTATTAGTCAGTTGTGGGCCACTGGCTGGCGGCGCCCGCTCCTCTGGCTACTTGCCAGTTAATGCGGCCACCGGCCACTTTTTCCTGCCGCCGGCCCTTTAAATTTGCTGGCATGACGGGAGTTTCAAAGGTGCGCACACTGCAGTCAGTGGCAAGGCTTTTGGGGCAGCACCCTAGGGGTTAAGAATACGCCGCGACGTGACGCTGCACGTCCTCGGACGTTCTTTGAGGGCGGAGAGCCGGAGAGAGGGCGCTCTGCCTCTGCTCTTCCATCAATGGCTGCCTGCAGGCAGCACTACTGCCACTGACCTATCATACAGAATCCAGAGGAGCGGCTGCAACTCCTACCCCCATGCGCTGGCTCTGGCTTCAGGTCCAGTAAGTTCAAGCAATCTCAGTGCTGCAGCAGACGCGCAGTACTAGTAGTGTATAATTCAGCCGGGGGTGAGTTATAAAGAGGCTGGGGAGACCGTCATCTGCCTGTGCTGATGTGATGTATATACAGGGGCTAGGGGGCCACCATCTGCCTGTGCTGATGTGATGTAGATACAGGGGCTGGGGGGCCGCCATCTGCTTGCGCTGATGATGTATATACAAGGGCTGGGGGGCCGCCATCTGCCTGCGCTGATGAGATGACTGATGATGATGTATATACAAGGGCTCAGGGGCCGCCATCTGCCCGCGCTGATGATGTATATACAAGGGCTGGGGGGGGCGCCATCTGTCTGTGCTGATGTGATGTATATACAGGGGCTGGTGGGCCACCAACTGCCTGCACTGATGTGATGCATATACAAGGGCTGGGGGGGCGCCGTCTGCCTGCGCTGATGATGATGTAAATACAAAGGCTGAGGGGACGCCATCTGCCTACGCTGATGATGATGTATATACAGGGGCTGGGGGGCCGCCATCTGCCTGCGCTGATGAGGATGTATATACAGGGGATGGGGGCCGCCATCTGCCTACGCTGATGAGGATGTATATACAGGGGCTGGGGGGCTGCCATCTGCCTGCGCTAATGATGATGTATATACAGGGGCTGGGGGGGGCTGCCATCTGCCTGCGCTGATGATGATGTATATACAGGGGCTGGGGGCTGCTTTCTGCCTGTGCTGATGATGATGTATATACAGGGGCTGGGGGGCCGCCATTTGCCTGCGCTGATGAGATGACTGATGTGATGTATATACAAGGGCTGGGGGGCCGTCATCTGCCTGCGCTGATGATGATGTATATACAGGGGCTTGGGGGGCCGCCATCTGCCTGTGCTGATGATGATGTATATACAGGGGCTGGGGGGCTGCCATCTGCCTGGCTGATGATGATGTATATACAGGGGCTGGGGGGCCGCCATTTGCCTGTGCTGATGATGATGTATATACAGGGGCTTGGGGGGGCACCATCTGCCTGCGCTGATGATGATATATATACACAGGGGCTGGAGGGCCGCCATCTGTCTGCGCTAATGATGATGTATACACAGGGGCTGCCATCTGCCTGCACTGATGGTGATGTATATACAGGGGCTGGGGGGGCCGCCATCTGCCTGCGCTGATGTGATGTATATACAGGGGCTGGGGGGCCGCCATCTGCCTGCGCTGATGTGATGTATATACAGGGGCTGGGGGTGATGTAGATGCTGGGACTGGTGTGTATACACAGGTGTTGGTGGATATACGTTGTTGGGGCTGATGTGTATACAGGTCCTGTATATACAACAGCCCAAGCACCTGTATATACCCAGCCCCAGCAACGTATCTCCACCAGCACCTGTGTATACACCAGCCCCTGTATATACACCAGACTCCAGCACCTCTATATATCAGCCCCAGCACCTCTGTATACATATGAAATAAAAATCCTTTATTATAAATGAAACAAAACAGTGTTTTCCTTTTTTATTTAAAAATAACAAGCACAGTTATACTCACCTAACGCCTAATTTCACCAAAGCCCTCGTTCTCCTGTAATAAAACAAAAATAAAAAACAACAATATACCATACCTGTCCATTGTTCTGTCATGCGCCTTAATCCATGTCTGGGGGAGAAAGGTCTAGCAAACATCTTAATTGGGGTTTCCCCTTACCAAACTAAAAAATGTCAGTGGGATCACAGCACATAGGTGCAGACACAGAAGGCTGTATCTCCCAGATATTAAGGGCAGTGAGAGGAACTTGTATTGTAGCACTTACAAAGTAATTTTCCCCTATTGAACCCCTTTCTGTTTTCACTCACTATGGTAACCCATTAATGGCCACCATAAAGCATGATACCAACACATTTTTCCCACAAACACAGGATACCCTCACAGTGAATTCATGCACAGTACCCTCCACATACACAGCATGATTCCCATTCAATGCCTACACACAGTGATGCCCACACACAGTCCCCACCCATACACACACACACACACACACACACATTAAGATCTCCAGTGACCCCAACACTGTATGATGACCCCTACACTGTTCCCCAACACAGAATAATGGCACCCAAAGTAATCACTTCCACCTACAGTCTGGTGGTTCGTACAGCAAAAACCACAGTGTGATCACTCACAGTCCCCTTCCCATATACATTTAATGACCCTCAAAGAATATACCCATAAATGTATTAATTGCTGAAATAAAAAGGGCATACTGTTCTTAGATTGGAGCTCAGACACAGGCTGAATGCTTGCAGAGGATGCTGATGGTTCCCTGTTCACACATTGTTTTCACCTGTGCCTGCTTCCACTCAGGATACAGTTACAGTTGAACGTTTGGTGCCAGGTGTCAGATGGGTTGTCGGGGACAGGGCTCCCCTTACTCATGAGCCCCATAGCAGTCACATGGTCTGACCTTATGACTGAAACAACGTAAAATATTAAGGGATACGGACCTCTTAGGAATCAGTAACCAGGTTCAACGGATGAAAAAGCTGTATGTCCTACAGCTTTCTACATGCCTTTCAGGTGTATTACCCGTCCTTTCCCAGCAGCATGAGTCAGTGCCCCAGTCAGAACTTATACCATAAAGGTATCACATGAGGCAATAGTTAAACCCATTCTTGCATCTTGGTATGTACATAATACACAGAAACATGTATGAAGGGTGCTCAGGAGCTGAGCCTACTCCATACAGGGTACATGCCAGCTGTGTTAAATAGATGGCACCAGCTTCTATCAGCAGTGACTTTTTAAAGGTAATCTAACAGCTAATACATGTTGCCCCTACCACAGTCAGTGTGTATCAGGCACTGGCTGTATAATCAGAGCCATGGAGGTTTCTTTGAAATATTGCAGTGTTTCCGAGGAAAAAAAACATTGTTCAAAAGCTGTCCGTAAAAGAGCCACATGGGAGACTAGTCGGAGAGGTAGAGCTCTGGCAGCTTCTCCCCACCTACTCCCCCTTGAGTGACAGGTGTCACTGTGTATAGTGTGTATAGCATGTGTGTATAGTGAGAAATCTGGCAGGGAGAAGAAGCCAGAGCCCCACTTTTCAACTAGTCTCCCGTGTGGCTCAATCTATAAAGGTCAGAAGCCAGGAGGGTACGTCATAAACAGAAGGAAGAGAGAAAGGCGTAATCAGGTAAAGTTCTGAGGTCAGAATACCAGGAGGATAACGGATCAGAGCAGAAGGGGTAAACAGATCAATTGTCATAATGAGGTCCAAGGTCGGGCGGCACGGTGGCTCAGTGGTTAGCCTTGCAGCGCTGGGGTCCTGGGTTCGAATCCCACCAAGGACAATATCTGCAAGGAGTTTGTATGTTCTCCCTGTGTTTGCGTGGGTTTCCTCTGGGCACTCCGGTTTCCTCCCACATTCCAAAGACATACTGATAGGGAATTTAGATTGTGAGCCCCATCAGGGACAGTGATGATAATGTGTGCAAACTGTAAAGCGCTGCGGAATATGTTAGCGCTATATAAAAAATAAAGATTATTATTATTATTAAAACGAATTATGAACATACAGTTCATAAGGCACACAGGAACAAACCTCACTTAGCTAAATGCACGTCTTGCAGAGGTCTGGGAGAAACAGCTCAGTTAAGTAGCCTGGCAATCACCTGGGATAATGAACACCTGGAGACAGCCAGCGTCTCACAGTCTCAGATTTGACTGCCGAAACTAACAGCTCAGCACGCCTCATTGCCAGACTGGACCACTGAGCTGTCAGGCTGCGTGCCCACATAGCGTTTTTTAAGCGTTTCTGCAGCACTTTTAGACAAGCAATTCTGCTCCAGAAACGCTTAAGAAAAGCATCCAATTGATTTTTAATGAAAATCGCACATGTTGTGCCAATGGTGCGTTTTTAACCGCTGCAGAAACGCTTAGCGATTAAAAACGCAGCATGTTGATTAATTTTGCGGAATCGCACGCGATTCCGCATACCGTCAATTATATTGGCAAAAATGCTTGACAAACGCTTACAAAAGCGCATCAAAAAAGGCATGCGTTTTCCCGGGAGCAGGGTGTGGTGGGCTCCCACGCAATTTTCGTAACCAGCAGAGGGAAAGCCCATGGCTACGGGGTCGATGTTTATAGCCTGGGAAGGGGGTAATACCCATGGAGCTTCCCAGGCTATTAATATCAGCTCACAGCTGTATAATTAGCCTTTACTGACTATTAAAATGGGGACCTCCAAATAAAATGACGTGCGGTCCCCTATAATTAGTAATCAGCAAAGGCTATGCAGACATGCTATGTGGGCTGATATTAATAGCCTAGGAAGGGGCCATGGATACTGCCCTATCCAGGCTAAAAACATCAGCTCTCAGTTGCCCCACAAAAGGTGCATCTCTAAGATGGGCCAATTCTGGCACTTAGCCTCGCTCTTCCTACTTGCCCTGTAGCGGTGGCAAGTGGGGTGATAGTTGGAGTGGGTTGATATGTAACCTTTGTATAGTCAGGTGACATCAAGCCCTGAGGTTAGTAATGGAGAGGCATCAATAAGACGCCCCATTACTAACCTCATAATTACATTGTAAGAAAACACAGACAACCAGAAAAAAAGCCATTTAATTCAAAGAAATACACAGACTCCTTTAATAATCTTAATTAAGCCATACTTACAACCTCGCCTGATTCCACCAAAGCCCTCGTGAAAAGGTAAAAAAAAAAACAATATTCCTCACCTTTATGCTGCTAATCCATTTGTCCGACGATGGGTCTAGCTCTGCTACATCTAGATGGCAGGCTGCATCATGTGCTCAGTGTCTGCCTGTGAACTGCTATTCCCTGTCTGAGGGCACCACGAGCGTGAGAAAGTTCTCCTGCTCGCGGTGCCATCTGAAGCGTCCTGTGAGTTCACAGCCAATGAACTCACTTTAGTGATTTTACAGTACACGGCACACGAATTGCCACCTTTTCTTGCATCTATCTATATATGCAACTTAAATACATATATATACAACATGTGTGTGTCATTGACATCTTTAAATCTACCTATCCTATGTGTATATGTCTATTCTATCCATTCTATTCCAACATGTCACTCTGTGATTTCACTGTACTTGACAGATGAATTGCCGACTTTTCAAAGGTCATTGGTGAGTAAAAATCAGAGCATAAAAATCGGACAGCACTCGCATGGTCAGAGTTCTGTGCGATTTTTTTCTCGCACCGATAGGCTTGCATTGCCGAGTCTCATCCGAGATACGCAGCAAGATGCAGCACGCTGCGATTTTTTTTCTTGGTTCGATTTCAGCCGAGAAAAAAAAATTGCATATGGGATGTAACCTATTGAAGAACATTGGACAGAGCGCAATCTGATTTTTTTTTTATCAGATTGCACTAGTCCATTTTTCTCGCAAATGGGTATGAGCCCTTAGAATTAAATCAGTATTTGTTTTGGACTATCCATGGAATCCTGGAAAAACATTGATCTGTATGATGCGGGATGATCGTTTGCCTGCATACTACTATTTTCACACTAGGTGTCACCAGAGCTCTCTGTGGCTCCTTATTGGAACAATACACAGTCACTCCTTTTACAATTAGCGCGATCCTTCCCTTTTACTTGTGGTCTTTAGAGGCTGAGCCTTCAGCAAATCCCACATCCTGCTCCCAGCACAGCAAATCTGCCTGTAGGAAATGTCCAGAGACCCTGCGGTCAGTGCATACTGCTCAGAGTGCATATGCTGACTGATGCATGGGTGTGTTACAGAGACTGCACCCCTGATTGAGCACACACCATATAACTTGGAGGAAGAAGAAAATGCCCCTTGAAGTTTAATGTGATGTGTATGCCCCCTGACATGGCTTCAGGACAGAGTCTTATGTTTAGAAAGAAAATATTTGCCAGCTTCATCTTCTCTCTGATGCCTTCTCATCTCAAGGAACCTCAGTACAAGGAAACATCCAAACAAGGAGCTGAAGATTCATCCATTGCCTCCTCTGCTGCTCATCTGACCTGGTAAGAATGTAACTGGCACCTAGTGCCCATTGTATATACAAGTATATGTGAAGAATGTGGATACAATGGAAACACAGGGGGATGGATCCTGTTATGACTACATCATGGTGGGCTCCTTTATTATATAGCTATAGTGGTTTTATATTTCTGCACATGTAATGATGGTATAGGTATAAATATGTGTGCTATTGAGGATTAGCCAGTTGACCAGTCGATGTGAGGAAATGTTCTTTTACCTGGTTGTGGTTTACAAAATAGCAAATTGATTCTCATTTGTCAAAAAGGAAAAAAAAACATTCGATTTATCCCGTGTCCTCATTGTTGGCAATTCATGAATCCATTTGCCAAATAGAGACCTATAAGGAACAGACTGCAAATCTCTGACGGAAATGTAAAATATAGCAGGTGCGCCTTTATTTTCCATGTGAGGAAGAGCTGGGGCTGGGCTGTGCTTCACCCGGGGCAAAGAAATCAGTCCCTGTATAAGTGTGGCTTGTACCAAATAGTGATAAGCGAGTATGCTCGTTGCTCGGGTTTTCCCGCATGCTCGGGTGATCTCCGAGTATTTGGATGTGCTCGGAGATTTAGTTTCTGTCGCCGTAGCTGCATGATTTGCGGCTGCTAGACAGCCTGAATACATGTGGGTATTGCCTGTTTGTTAGGAATTTCACACATGTATTCAGGCTGTCTAGCAGCCACAAATCATGCAGCTTTGTAAACTAAAACTAAATCTCCGAGTACGCCCAAATACTTGGGGGACACCCGAGCATGCTCGGGAAAATCGAGCAACGTGTATACTCGCTTATCACTAGTACCAAGCACTATGGGCTTTCCCTAAGGCCTCCATCAACACCCTGCGTGGGGGGCTATTATACGTAGATAGATGGCATAGGCTTCCATTATAAGAAAAATTACTTTTTTTGAACATTAAGTTCATACGAGCACGTAAAAAATGGAGTTTCATCCATAAAATTTAGGAGGATTTTTTTCTGCTGTTTTAATACATCAGTAGTAAAATTTACAAGCCCATTTAGTTTCCAATGTTAAAGAATCGCAACGTATCTGTTCAGATCGTACTCTGTATGGTGGCTCTGTGAGAAATCTGGTATTATTTGCGCACCCGTAGACTTGAATGGACGAGTGTAATCCGACACGGGGAAGAAATGAGTGCAATCTGCAAATTTTGTTTTCCCGCATTGGACTCTCTTCATGAAAAATATGCTCATCTGCACTGCCCCAGTGAATATCATTGGTCTTGACTGCTGTCTGTGTCTTTTCATGGACCGATAATACGGTCATGTGACGTTGACCATATGGAGATGCTAAGTGGCAAACATTTCTGAGGGACACTAAAGTATCCTTCAAAGGCGTTTTTTTAGCTTTGGAAAACCCATGTTCTCCGGCTGCAGTTTGTTATAAAAGACCAAACTGAGCTTTACTCACCCTCACCAGGTCCAGCGCTCCACTGCTGCTCCTAGTATCTAGGCCGTCAGAGAGTGTCCACATGAGAGGATGGATATATGCTGCCCAATCCGGTGCACGCAGGCAGAGATCTGTCACTCCAGGGCAGCGGTTGATGAAAAGTCACCGGGAACCTGCCTATCCGCGTAGTCTCCACCGCAGCTTGGTCCATGGAGGTTTTTAAAGTAAATTTTTCTCTGCTACGCCGCAACGTTCCAGAGTCACACATACAGTACCTGGCTGAGATAATACAGCCAGTGCCTATACATGCTGCCCATGGATTGGTTTGCATGTATCAGCTGACATCTTCCATGTAAATTGGCCATATATGTAAATATGTCCACATGTTACAGTAAGGGTTAAAAAAAAATTTTGATGCATATGTTTGGTTCCATACAGAATTATTGAGAGTGTACTGTATATAGTGTGGTGTGCCAGCTGCCGGCCTGAAATGTCCTGCCCAAGCCACTAATCTCATCACAATGCTGTGAAGCCTATGTACACCATGAAGTCTAATCAATACATCAGAGAAAGGAAATATAGAGAACTCACTGGTCAGTGAAGACGCTAATCCGATTAGGTCTACTGATGGATTCTTACCTAAGCAGTGGATACATTTATCTCTACCATTCCCACGTCCATAACAGGGACATTAAATGTACAGGATAGGCTTAAGAATTCAGCAATCATCTAGGGAATCTGTCAGTAGGATAAACCCTCCTAATACAGGAATGTAGAATGTAGAATGTAGGAACCTGAATAATGGCATGCCTTGATATATCTGATCCGATGTCCTATTCCAGAGAAATCCACATTTTTTCGTAAGATGTAAATGAGCTGTTAAGATCTATGGGTGGGCCATAGATCTCCCCGAACTTATTTTAAATGAAACGTGTGAAACATGTAGATTAGTAGAGCAGACTGGCAGTCATTACATGTCTCACACTAGTAACGCCCCCTTTCATTTAAAATATATTCTGGAGGCAGATTCTCAGGGAGATCTATGTCCGGCCCACAGATCTTAACAGCTCATTTACGTATTACACAGTTGTCTGCGGCTTGTTTTCCTGAGACTATTTTAGAGCTCTAATTTTGCTGTGAATATAACAGCAAAGTTGCAGATATTCTATCCTACAAAAAACTTAGGAAACTATTAAAAAATAAACAATTCTTTATTTAATGACATTAAAAGTGGTGCATGATTAGACAACACGTGGTACGTCCTTTTAAAACATGGTATCAGTTATACAGATTTTTTCAGGATACAATTATCCTCTCATAAGGTCGTCCTTAATTCAAATATATTAGCCTCTAGAAATCATCCACATTAATAGAAGGAAAAACCATGTGCATTTTATAAATATCTCTAGTTATTTACATAGTTTTATTATAAATTATTTGAGAAAATGCATCACATAGTTTTATATATATTCTTTATTGTTATACTGCCACCTAGTGGGGCAAAAAATACATTATCCTTCTAAAAATTCATGAATATCCAACTTCATTTGTTTATAATCCTCACATATGGGTTGTAAAGAGCACCAGGCACTACTCAATTGCATAAAAAAAAATAAGAAATCAATAAAGTTCATAATGCAAAAATTTTTTGTGGGAAAGTGCATGCATAGTGCAAAAAAGCTGGTTATACATAGTGCCAGGAAATGTTCACCACACAGACATACATGAGCCTCAGAACGACATAACACAGGTTAAATGCTGAAGGACCACGTGCAGGAATCCCCTTAACGCGCGTTTCGCGTTATTGCTTCTTCCGAAGTTGCAGATATGTTGCTCGCAAGTCGCATGTTGCGTGCAACACGTTTGGAAACGTGCAACCCTGTGTTGCAGTGGCAAAATATGTCACTGGTCGCAACACGATACCATAGGAGTTCATTACATCCAGTGTTGCAATGTATCGCTGTAATCTCAGAGTCCCACGACATACAGTGCCTTGCGAAATTATTCGGCTCCCTGGAACTTTTCAACCTTTTCCCACATATGCTTCAAACATAAAGATACCAAATGTAAATTTCTGGTGAAGAATCAACAACAAGTGGGACACAATTGTGAAGTTGAACGAAATTTATTGGTTATTTAAAATTTTTGTGGAAATTCAAAAACTGAAAAGTGGGGCGTGCAATATTATTCAGCCCCTTTACTTTCAGTGCAGTAAACTCACTCCAGAAGTTCATTGTGGATCTCAGAATGCTCCAATGTTGTCCTAAATGACTAATGATGATAAATATAATCCACCTGTGTGTAATCAAGTCTCCTTATAAATGCACCTGCTCTGTGATAGTCTGAGGGTTCTGTTTGAAGCACAGACAGCATCATGAAGACCAATGAGCATAACATGCAGGTCCGTGATACTGTTGTGGAGAAGTTTAAAGCCAGATTTGGATACAAAATGATTTCCAAAACTTTAAACATCCCAAGGAGCACTGTGCAAGCGATCATATTGAATTGGAAGGAGTATCATAACACTGCAAATCTACCAAGACCTGGCCGTCCCTTTAAACTTTGGTTTGGGGCTGCTTTTCTTCAGCAGGGACAGGGAAGATGGTTAAAATTGATGGGAAGATGGATGGAGCCAAATACAGGACCATTCTTGAAGAAAACCTGTTGGAGTCTGCAAAAGACCTGAGACTGGGTCAGAGCTTTGTCTTCCAACAAGACAATGATCCCAAACATAAAGCAAAATCTACAATGGAATGGTTCACAAATAAACGTATCCTGTGTTAGAATGGCCAAGTCAAAGTCCAGACCGGAATCCAATCGAGAATCTGTGGAAAGAGCTGAAAATTGCTGTTCACAAATGATCTCCATCAAACCTCACTGAGCTCGAGCTGTTTGCCAAGGAAGAATGGGCAAGAATTTCAGTCTCTCGATGTACAAAACTGGTAGAGACATGCCCCAAGTGACTTGCAGCTGTAATCGCAGCAAAAGGTAGCGCAACAAAGTATTAAGTTAAAGGGGCCAAATAATATTACACGCCCCACTTATCAGTTTTTGAATTTCCACAAAAATTTAAAATAACCAATACATTTCGTTCAACTTCACAATTGTGTCCCACTTGTTGTTGATTCTTCACCAAAAATTTACATTTGGTATCTTTATCTTTAAAGCATGATATGTGGGAAAAGGTTGAAAAGTTCCAGGGGGCGAATACTTTCGCAAGGCACTGTATGTCACTGTGTAGCAGTAGCCTAAACTTTACAAGAATTACTGTAATAATAATCCTGAAATCTTGCAGTTTTCACTCTCAGGCCTCAGTTTAGGCTGACACCTGCTTTGCACAGTTTACTTTACAAATAGCAGTCATCTCATTATCATCGGTGACAGAACTATAGTGCAAAGCTCCATTCACATGTCGTTGTAGTGACCAGACCCAGGGCCGGCGTGACCACCTGGCGCACCCAGACAAGTCCCAGGGCCCTGAGTAAGACCTGGGCCACTCGCCATCGGGAACACCGGCACGCTATGTGGCCCTTGAGTCTGGTGAGCCCGGTGCCAGCACCTGCGAGTGGACCTCACCACTTTCTCAGGGCTCCGGCACTTGCAGTACTTACCTCTCCTTGTTTCTCCGCAGCCCTGCTGTCTTCTGCATTTTCTGACTCTGTGACATCTCAGGGCAGAGGGTGTGATGATGTCACTACATTGCGCCCTCTGCTCTGAGCACTCAATGATGGCTACGCTGGCGAGTTTGGACCTGTGGCAGCAAAGAGAGGTGAGTATATGATTTTTTATTATGTATGGAGAAATATATGGGGCCATTCTGTATGGAGTATTATATGGGGCACATTCTGTATGGAGGACTATATGGAGCCCATTTGGTATGGAGGACTATATTGGACCCATTCTGTATAGAGTATTATATGGTGTCCATTCTGTATGGAGTATTACATGGGGCACATTCTGTATGGAACATTATATGGAGCCCATTCTGTATGGAGGACTATATGGGACCCATTCTGCTTGGAGAATTACATGGGGCCTGTTCTGTATGGAGCATTACATGGGGCCTATTCTGTATGGAGCATTACATGGGGCCCATTCTGTATGGAGTATTATATGGGGTCCATTCTGTATGGAGTATTATATGGGGTCCATTCTGTAAGTAGCATTATATGGGGCCCATTCTGTATGGAGCATTATATGGGGCCCATTATTCTGTATATAGCAATCTATGGGGCCAATTCTGTATGGGACATTATATGGGGCCCATGATTCTGTATGGAGCATTATATGTTGCCCATTATTCTGTATGGAGCATTATATGGGGCCTATTATTCTGTATGGAGCATTATATGAGGTTCATTATTCTGTATGAAGCAAAATATAGGTCTCATTATACTTTATGGAGGACTATGTGGTGCCCATAATACTTTATGGAGGAATATATGGTGCCCATAATACTGTATGGAGGACTATACTGTCCGGTCTAAAATGAAATCTTTTGAATCCCCCCAAGGGCATGTACAGTGTGCTGCGAGGCTTCACTGGTTTCTGAGATATTGTAGAATGTACAATAGATATCACTCATATGCCCGTTCTCTATGGAGCATTATATGGGGCCCCTTCTGTTTGGAGCATTACATGGGGCCCATTCAGATTGGAACATTATATGGGGCCCATTCTGTATGGAGCATTACATGGGGCCCATTCTGAATGGAACATTATGTGGGGCCCATTCTGAATGGAACGTTATATGGGGCCCATTCTGTATGGAGTATTATATGGGGTCCATTCTGTATGGAGTATTATATGGGGTCCATTCTGTATGTGGCATTATGTATGGCCCATTCTGTATGGAACATTCTATGGGGCCCATTCTGTATGGATCATTCTATGGGGCCTATAATTCTGTATGTAGGAATACATGGTGCCCATTGTATATGGAGTATTATATGGGGCCCATTTATGCTGTATGGAGCATTTTATGGGGTCCATTATACTTTATGGATGACTATGTGGTGCCCATAATACTGTATGGAGGACTATACTGTCCGGTCTAAAATGAAATTTTTTTAATTCCCCCACCAGGGCACGTACTGTGTGCTGCGAAGAGTCATAGATATTACTCATATACCCATCCTCTTTGAGGCATTATATAGGGCCTATTCTGTTTGGAGCATCACATGGGGCCCATTCTGTGTGGAGCATTATATGGGGCCTATTCTGTATGGAGAAATAGAAGTGTCCCATTCTGTATGGAGGACTATATGGGGGCCATTCTGCACGGAGGATTATATGGGGCCTGTCATAGAAAATATTTGAAAATCCTTGATGTCCCTCATGTCCCCCCTCCCTTTTTTTCTTTCATCAACCATTTGTCATGTGGAGCTGTGAGCTAGCAATCAACCGTCTTTATGTAAAATGGCAGTGACACAGCTATGTGAAGCAGATTAATTAAAATGTGAGGATGTCTATTGTCTCCACATAGAGACAAGAAAAGACGTTATTAGGGTCTGAAGATGATCAATGAACCTCTGACACCCTGTGCAAATAGCCACAGTGACAGTACAATTTATAAAGCAGACAGTGTGGCTCCGGGTGAAAATATGGAATATTGATATTTCTATCCATTCGATATTAATGAGACGTATATTGTCGGCAATGGGATAAACTAGGCAATCATACACGTATTTTCTCATAATCTCAACCCCCTCCAAAAGACCCCAAAGCCATAAGGGCCATGGTAGCTAGGCCATGTTTGGTTTCTAAGCGTAGTTAAAATCCCGATAGAAAAGATGACATTAGTCTCAAACTTATGCGGTCATCTTCTGAGGAATTATTACATAAATTGGGATTTCCTAAAATTATGAAGGGCTGAGTCCAGCCCACAACCGGGACCTTGTGAGGTCATTGTAGAGGCGTGTGTGGGTGGGACTCAGGGTCTGAAAGAAGATCGATCCCAATTATGATCAGTGTTCATACAGAGAGTTACATATCCTGTGTATGTAGGGACCCCGTCTTGACGGCCAAAACAAAGCGCTCTCCTTCAGCTAGACTAAATTGTCTCTGCGATCGGTGTAGTAAGTTCTTCTGTTCATCCCTTTTATTTTATGTAACTGTTTACACTGTATTGTTTTGTCCTCTTTGTAAAATCTTTTGAATGTTTTTCACAAACACTGCCTAGTTCTGTTCCTTTTGTTCTGTAAACTACACACCTCGCAGTGATAGCTACAGTAACAGTGTCCATTCGACAGAAACAGATTAGTGGTGGCAGCGAGTAGTCTGGTGACATCTGAGAGTTGGATGTGACAGTACCGGGGTGTGTACGCATATTCAATATGTTGGAATCCGGAAGTGTATATGCCGTATGCTCAATGTTAATTTTCTGATAGCCAGCTTAGTGGTGCGAACAGGCTGCGGCCTTCTCCGTTGATCATCGGCCAATCGTGTAATTGTGCGGATGATAGGAGACAGCAGGGAGCTGTTCGCTCCAGAGATCACAGTGGGTGGTACTCGTGACCTTCCCGGCCTGTGATATCAGGGATTTGAGGGCTTTTGAAATTCCTGACAAATATTCGGATCCCTGACAGGGACTTTTCTGTATGGAGGACTATATGGGGCCCATTCTGTATGGAGTGTTATATTGGATCCATTCTGTATGGAGAATTATATGAGGCCCATTCTGTATGGATCAATATATGGGGCCCATTCTGTATGAAGTATTATATGGGGCCCATTCTGTATGGAGCATTATATAAAGCACATTCTGTATGGAACATTATATGGAGTCCATTTTGTTTGGAGGACTATGTGGGCCCATTCTGTATGGAGCATTATATGGGCCCATTCTTTATGGAATATTACATGGGACCCATTCTGTATGGAGTAGTATATGGGGCCCATTCTGTATGGAGCAATATATGGGACCCATTCTGTATTGAGTATTATAAGGGGTCCATTCTGTATTTAGCATTATTATGAAGCTCATGCTATATGGAGGACTATATGGGGCCCATTCTGTACGGAGTATTATATGGGACTCATTCTGTATGGAGCATTATATGGGGCACATTCTGTATGGAATATTATATGGGGTCCATTCTGTATTGGGGACTATATGGGGCCCATTCTTTATGGAGTATTATATGGGACCCATTATTCTGCATGAAGCAATATAAAGTATGGGGCCCATTATACTTTATGGAGGACTATGTGGTGCCCATTATACTTTATGGAGGATTATGTGGTGCCCATAATACTTTATGGAGGATTGTGTGGTGCCCATAATACTGTATGGAGGACTATGTGGTGCCCATAATACTTTATGGAGCATTATGTGGTGCCCATAATACTGTATGCAGAACTATACTCTCCGGTATATAATGAAATCTTTAGAATCCCCCCCAGGGCACCTGTGTTCAGCGAGGATTCACTGGTTTCTGAGCTAGATATTACTCATATAATGTACGGTAAGTGAAATCTTTGGCATTGTAGAATACCTATATTTCTCTGCCATATCTGTGCATCATGTATTATGGTATGTGTTAAAGGGGCCCCACTGAGACTTTTTCACCTGGAGCCGGCTCTGCCCAGACCTAAAATAAAAGTCTCACAGGCAAATATACAGTATGGTTGTGAGTTTAGATTAGTAGAGCCGCAGTCGGTCGAGGAATTGTGGTCCATACACAGATGATTAGGCACAGACATGTCAATACAGGCTAATATGTAGGCAAATAACGTAGACTTTCCAGCTGATGATACTGTAGGTGGTGGAGAACGTTCACCTCCTTCTCTCACCTTCCTCTCAAATGTCACAGATTAGTGTGCTATTCAGCCGAGGTCATGGAGATAGATCTTCTACCAAGGAAATCTATCAGTGTTAAGGTACTGTCACACTAAGCGATATCGCTAGCAATATCGCTATAACTTGTGACGTTATAGCGATATTACTAGCGATATCGCTGTGTCTGATACTTACCTACAACCCGCTCCCCCGCTGCTTATCGCTGATCGCGCGAGAACAGGCTGGACTGTTTCTCGTCGTCAGCTTCCTGCGGCGCTTCCTGCTGTGACGACGAGCGACGCATGGAGCCGGGCGGGAGGACGCAGGATCGCCTGGTGTGACAGGTAAGTAGCGACCCCCGTCCCCAGCGATGTCGCTAGTGAGATCTGCCAGTGTGGCAGCTCACTTGCGACCACTTAGCGATGTACCAGCGATCCTGACCGTGTCATATCGCTGGTCGGGATCGCTGGTACATCGTTAAGTGTGATAGTACCTTTAGACCACTTAAAGGGTTGTCCACTGCTGATTGGCTGCAACCTTCACATTTTTGTGAGAGTGTTTCTAAAGCTCCAGGGGCGTAACTAGAACTGATTGGGCCCCCTTAAAGACACACCCCGTCAAAACCACACCCCCTTCAAGACACACCCCATTACTGATATTGCATACTAGAGTCACATTAACTAACAGAATTAGAAATAATGTAACACAATTATTCCTAATCCTGTAACTCAGTCAATACAATCAAATTAGTTACGCCACTGTAAAGCTCATTAAATATGCACATTGTCTCTTCAGAGAGTAAAGGCCCTGTCTCACATAGTGCCTGTGATTTTGCTACATGTGACATGCAGCAGCGACCGGCGCCCCTGCTGGATATCGCTGATCGTGCAGGAATTTCCTGGGCCATTTTTTCATCGTCGGCGTCCCGCTGGCCAGAGCGCATCGCTGTGTTTGATTGCTGTATCGTTGCTGCGTCGCTGAAGAGATCTGCCTGTTTGACATCTTACTAGCGATTATTTATCGACGCACCAGCGATCCCTACCAGGTCGTATCGTTGTCGGGATCGCTGGTGCGTCGCTAAATGTAACGAGTCCCTAAGAGCAGTGGCGTAACTACCGGGGTAGCAGCCGAAGCGGTTGCTTTGGGGCCTGGCCCATATAGGGGCCTGGGTCCCTGGCTCCAATCGGCGCTACCCGGGTAGTGCAATTAACTACAACTCCTCCCCTAGCAATGCATGTCTCTTGCACTTGCAGCCCCCGGACGGTGCTTATTCCATCTTCAGTTCTCCGGTGTTCTTCCTGCTTTCAGTGTCCGCTCATTACCTATGCGCATAAGTAATGAGCGGCTCATTACATATGCGCATATGTAATGAGTGGCACCACGTGGACGCTGAAAGAAGGAAGAACACTGCTGAGATGAGAAGATGGAACAAGCACCGGCTGGGGGCTGCAAGAGACAGAGAGAGAGGTGACCGAGTATAACGGAGGGAGGCTCAGGGGCAGGCTCTGTCTGGCCTGGCGGGCTACCGGGTAAATATACACCATGTGGTGCTGGGTGCTATATACCATGTGGTGCTGGGTGTTATATACCATGTGGTGCTGGGCGCTATATACCATGTGGTGCTGGGCGCTATATACCATGTGGTGCTGGGCGCTATATACCATGTGGTGCTGGGCGCTATATACCATGTGGTGCTGGGCGCTATATACCATGTGGTGCTGAGCGCTATATACCATGTGGTGCTGGGCGCTATATGCCATGTGGTGCTGGGCGCTATATACCATGTGGTGCTGGGTGCTATATACCATGTGGTGCTGGGAGTTATATACCATGTGGTGTTGGGCACTATATACCATGTGGTGTTGGGCGCTATATACCATGTGGTGCTGGGCGCTATATACCATGTGGTGCTGGGCGCTATATACCATGTGGTGCTGGGCGCTATATACCATGTGGTGTTGGGTGCTATATACCATGTGGTGCTGGGTGCTATATACCATGTGGTGCTGGGCGCTATATACCATGTGGTGCTGGGCGCTATATACCATGTGGTGCTGGGCGCTATATACCATGTGGTGCTGGGTGCTATATACCATGTGGTGCTGGGCGCTATATACCATGTGGTGCTGGGTGCTATATACCATGTGGTGCTGGGTGCTATATACCATGTGGTGCTGGGTGCTATATACCATGTGGTGCTGGGCGCTATATACCATGTGGTGCTGGGCGCTATATACCATGTGGTGCTGGGCGCTATATACCATGTGGTGCTGGGCGCTATATACCATGTGGTGCTGGGTGCTATATACACCATGTGGTGCTGGGCGCTATATATATACCAGGTGGTGCTGGGTGCTATATACACCAGGTGGTGCTGGGTGTTATATACCATATGGTGCTGGGTGCTATATAGCATGTGGTGCTGGGTGTTATATACCATGTGGTGCTGGGCGCTATATACACCATGTGGTGCTGGGCGCTATATACACCATGTGGTGCTGGGTGCTATATACACCATGTGGTGCTGGGTGCTATATACACCATGTGGTGCTGGGTGCTATATACACCATGTGGTGCTGGGTGCTATATACCATCTCTTGCTGGGCGCTGGGTGCTGTATACCATGTGGTGTTGGGTCAGCAACTTAAAATATAAAATTATCAATGCTTAACTTATTTGATTGTATTGACTGAGTTACAGGATTAGGAATAATTGTGTTACATTATTTCTAATTCTGTTACTTAATGTGACTCTAGTATGCATTATCAGTAAGGGGGTGTGTCTTGAAGGGTGTGTGGTTTTGAGGGGGTGTGTCTTTAAGGGGGCCCCATTTAAAAGTTTGCTATGGGGCCCAATCAGTTCTAGTTACGCCCCTGCATAAGAGGACTGGAACTCTAGTGCCACCTATTGGAAGTAGCAATCCTAAAAGTCCATATCGAACCTGCCCCTCAGGGGTGCCCTCGAAACACAGTGTTTGCAGATTGAAATTATGGTTTGGCTTTTATGCTATGTCATATGGCAAGGCTCGTTAAAGGATCGATATTGACTTTTAGGATTTCTGCTCCCAATAGGTGGTACTAGAGTTCTAGTTCTCTTCCTCTCTGAAGAGGCAACTTGCATGTTTATTTTTCCAGAGGAGCATTGCAAGGCTTAAGGCTGTGTGCACACGCTGCGGATTATGTGCGGATTCATCCGCGCGGATTTTGTAAAATCCGCAGGTGAAACCGCAGGTCAAAAGACCTGCGGTTTTACCTGCGGATTGCTCTGCGGTTTTGCCCTGCGGTTTTTCATCTCCTCAATGGAGGAGATGGCAAACCGCAGGAGAATCCGCAGAAAGAATTGACATGTCAATTCTTTCTGCGGATTGAAAACCGCAGATAATCCGCGCGGAAAATTCCGCACCGTCTGCACTGCGGTTTTTGATTCCCATAGGGAATCATGGTACTGTACACCGCAGCAAAAACTGCTGCGGGTCCGCAGCGGCCAAAACCGCTGCGGAACCGCAGCAAAATCCGCAGCGTGTGCACACAGCCTAAAAGTCTCCTTACCTTTGCATGGCATTCTTGACATGTCACTGTCCGGAAGGAGAAACGTTACCCCATTGATAAAGCTCATGAAATTAGCTGCAGTGATCATCTGACATTATGTCAATAGACCGGTGAGATACACAAGGCTGAGAGCATCTCTCCAGGAGGTACAGTGGCATGTAAAAGTTTGAGAACCCCTGGTCAAAATTACTGTTATTGTGAACAGTTAAGCAAGTTGAATATGAAATGATCTCTAAAATGCCTAAATTTAAAGATGACACATTTCCTTTGTATTTTCTGAAGGTCTTTTACAATCAAGTCGGGGTTCTGATTTGCCTCTAGCAATCCTACGAGAAGCTCTCATTGAAATTTTGCTTGGTCTTCCAGACCTTATCTTGACCTCCACTGTTGCTGCCATTTCTTAATTACATTTCGAACTGACAAAAGAGCAACTTGAAAACACTTAGAGGAGGCTGGTTTTATATAAAGCTGGGAAATTTGCATCACCTGGCCTTTCCTAACAATGATAGTGAATAAGCCATAACTCTAACAAGCTAACTAAGGTCTGAAACCTTGGTCAAAATTATCTGAGCACACAAATCTCCAAGGGTGCCCAAACTTTTGTGTTGGCCTACAGTATTTTACTTTTTGTAATTTTCAAAATGTGAAAGATGAAAAATATATCATGTATGTATTTTTCTCCCCTAAATTACAAAGGAAATGTGTCATCTTTTGTTACGGGCTGGCGGAACGCACCAAATAATAAAGATGGAATAGTATATGAGGTGCGTTCGTAGCCTGGGGCCCACCGTGCAGAGGTGACCAACTGCAGCTAAACAATGAGGAGAAGGCGTGTAGGGGAAAGCCGGACACCGGTTGGTAACCACTAACCCGGTGCTAGCAGGAAAGAACTCCATTACTACACGTAGTTCGCACCAGCCGGCGAACAACCGCAACCTGTTAACGTCACAGGTCATGGTAATGCGAACCACCGCTTGGAGCTGGTGCAATGTCCGCCCTGACGGACGCCACTAACCAGCCTGTCAACGGTGCTGGAAAGCGCACATATGGCGCACGGCACTGCTCTGGCGGACGCTGCAGTAGCAGTAGTCCAGGAGTCCTGTACTGGCCGACACCCAGGGCGTTAGTGGATGATGAGGAGACACACTGCGGCACTAAGTAGTGTCAGAGCTACGGTGCTGACTCTTGTTCCTAACACTAACTCATACGTAATATCCAAGGAGGGGGGAATTATAATGCGTCAGTCACCAGGCTCATTCATCGATCATCACACATACACTAAGCACTATAGCCTCAGAGTCTATCAAAGCACGGGGCGGCCATGCGAACCTTTTATAGTCGTGTCCTTCCGGGACCTTCCTAATCCCCCTGATGGTCCAATCAGAACTGGAGAAGGACGTGAGCATGTGACTCCCGATCCCCAATGGGAGATCGTCCCATGAGCATGCTCAGTGAAGCGACGGAAGGACTTAGACTCAGGAGTCTTTTGCTGCTGGCCAGGCTGCATTGCCATAACTGGACCAGAGGTGGCAGCAGCAACCGAGCCCACACTGCTGGTGTGAGCAGAACGCCAGGATCAAGGAGTCTGCTGAGCAGGCTCCACTGCAGCTGAAGAAGAATGGGAGACCGTCGACGGCAAGACTCGGGATTCCTGCTGTGCAGCGCCCGGAACCCGATGCCTAACATCTTTAACTTTAGGCCTTTTAGAGATCATTTCATCTTCAGTTTGATTAACTGTTCACATTAAGAGAAATTTTGACCAGAGGTGCCCAAACTGTAAGCATAGAGTTTGATTACTGTATGCAACACCCAGGAGTTGTACAGTAATGGACAACCCCTTTTAAGAATTCCAAAAGTCTTATTTCAGGAAATCGGATTTTTTTTTCCAAGTAGATCCAAATATTTTTTTTACATGTGTATTGCTTCATGATATTGGGGATCCTTATACTGAGTGGGGGGCTGACAATGAGGACCCTCCTACTAGGTTAAACTGAGCGGGGAGCTGGCATTGGGGGCCATCATACTGTGAGAGGTTATGGAAGTATGATAATGAGGGTTCATCATACTCTGTAGGGGGCTTTGGGGACCATGATAGTGTATGGAGTGGAGGGCTTTTGGGGAACAATACTGAGTGGGGGGCTGTGGGAGTGTCATATTGAGAGGCCATCATACTATGTGGGGTCATTGATACTGAGTGGGGCTTCCATACTGAGTGATGGCTATGAGGGCATCGTACTCACAGGTGTGGGGGTTTTATACTCTGTGTGTGTCGGTGGGGGGTCCTTTTGGGATCATTATATACTCTATAATAGTCAGAGTTTTTGTGATTGAGAACACTAAGAGAGCTTCGATAGGGCAACAGGTACATAATTACTGTGTACGTGCCACAATATATCACCCTGCATGTTTATAAAAGTTGGGTGATATGACTCTGCCTACTCCATGGATTTATTCTCTCTGTTAGAGAGGGGCAAGGCCCAATTAAAGATTTTGCTATGGGACCCCATGAATTTTATATACATCACTGCTTGCAGAAAATGTTTGAAGCTGTGAGTCACATACATAGATTAATCCTATGGAGCAGGGGCGTAACGATTGCGGTGCAGAGGGTGCGAGGGTGGAGGCCTGCCGGCACCAGCGCAAAGTTAAACTGGATGTGCATTATTGGACACACATTCAGCAAGCATGTTGCGGCACAAAGACCCATTGGGTCCGTGCACGTCAATACACGCTGCCAGCCAATCTGCGGCCAGCAGCTGATGTCGGTGTGCACATGACTGAAGGTGCCTGGCATTGCCGTCATGCACTCCCATCGCTTGCGCGCTGACGTGAGCTGGTACCTTTAGAAGAGGATCCCGCGTGGTTGGGGAGCGGAGGGAGGGAAGGTGAGTATAATAACTTATTTTTTTCTGTGCATTAAAGAACAGTGGCAGAATGGGGGACATATATACCAGGATGGAAAATATATATATACCAGGATGGGGCCCAGGATAAGGGACATATATACCAGGATGGGGGATATATATAGCAGTATGGGGGTACATACCAGGAAGGAAGATATACATATCAGTACGGGGAGCATATATACAAGGCTGGAGGATATATATACCAGGATGGGGGGGTATATATATCAGTATGGGGAACATCTATACCAGGATGCAGGATATATATACGAGGATGGAGCCCAGGATAAGGGACATATATACCAGGAGGGTGATAATTACTGTAATTACTACTGGTTCCGCTAGGGGGCGCTGTGTGGATGTCCCAAGAGAGAGGATGAGTGGCAGAATACTGAGTGGCCGTTGTGTATCTCAAAGTGGGTGGCTTTGAGATGAAGGCTTGGTTATGTGCTGATCAGCAGAGCTGATCTTTTGTGCCTATGTGTTAGGGAGAAGCCTTCAGGCAGCTGGAGAGATGGGCGGGTTCTAGCTGCCTACAAATCCACCCAGGGGTGTGTCTGATAACACCTATAGTAAAAGGCTATGTGAGTATGTGAAGGACCTGTGATGAGGTCATAGCCATGTGACCCGGTGGGCGTGGCTACGGACCATATATATGGTGGCCAGGGTAGGTCACATGGGGTGAATGTTGGGACCTGATTGGTCCAGTTTGGAAGGTCCCAACAGCCTGTGGAGCGGCTGTGTGTGAGCAATGGCGATGTGTGCCTGAGAGCTCCCTGGAGGGAACCAACGTATGCGATGGTGCAGCCATGAGAGAACCCTGACGTGGGTGAGATAATGATGAGGCTGAAGAGCCTGAGTATGGACATTGAGTAACCTGTGTGTGACCACAGGCTTAACCAGAGTGAAGCTATAATGGACGCTATGCTGTAAAGCTGTTTATGTTGCTTCTGTGGTTTATGATGACGAATAAACCTCATGGACTATGTTATGGCTTATGAAAACCCGTGCTGGATCTGATTGTGTGGCTGCCAAGGGAGTGTCCCCCAAACTTGAATGACAGCGCTACCTCACAATATATATATACCAAGATGGTTGAGGGACATATATATACCAGGATGGAGCCCAGGACAATGGACACATATACCAGGATGGGGACTATATATAAAGCAGCATGGGGATATATCTACCAGGATGGGGCCCAGGATAACAGACACATATACCAGAATGGGGGATATACATACCAGGATGGAGGACATATATATCAGGATAGGGCCCAGGAAAACGGACACATATACCAGGATGGGGAATATACTTATCAGCATCGGGGATATATACCAGGATGGGGCCCAGGATAAGGGACTATACCAGGAGGGGGATATACAGTGTATAAAAGGATAGGGGATTTAAATATACCAGGATGGGGGTACATACCAGTATGAGGAACATACATACCAGGATGGGGCCCAGGATAACGGAAATTTATACGAGGATGTGGAAAATACATACCAGGATGGAGGGCATATATATACCAGGACGGGGCCCAAGGTAAGGGAAAATATATACCAGGATGAGGGACATACATACCAGGATGAAGGACATATATATACCAGGATTGAGCCCAGGATAATGGACACGTATAGCAGGATGGGAAATATACATATCAACATGGGGATATACAGTGTATACAGTGTATACCAGGATGGGGCTCAGGATAACAGACACATATACCAGGATGGGGGATATACTTATCAGCATGAGGAATATATACTGTATATACCAGGTGGGACACAGGATAATGGACATATATAGCAGGATAAGTGATATACATACCAGGATGGAGGACATACATAAATACCAGGATGGGGCCCAGGCAGGCTCGGACTGGCCCACCGATCCCTCGGTGGGCCCCGCCCCCGAATGTCACTGTCACTCACAGGTCACAGTCACTGGTCGCTGGAGTCGTACCTGTGTTGTGACTGAGTCACTGATGAATCAGATCATCCAGCGCCGGCGCCGCCCCGATCTCGTCTGCCCGGCCCCTGGCCCGCCCGTACAGTGCGGCACCCGCCTCCGCCATTCGACTCGGCCACACATAGCACAGCACACAGGGCAGGAAAGCAGCGCCGACTCCACCCCTGGTGTCCCTCCTCACGTGACCGCGTTGTCTGTGTGCAGCCAGGGAACGCGCGCTGCCTCTGCAGAACCACCTCGGCTGCCTGACTGAGTCTGCATGATCTGATCCAGCGCTGCGCTGCTGCCTGCTGCTGCATTAATGTAAGTAAAAGTGCAGTGCCACCCACACTGCCACCAATGTACAGGAGGACTCTGGAGGAATGCTGCGCTGGGCCTTGCAATGGGCCCCCCTCTGCCTGGTCTGCCTGGTCTGTGTAGTGGGCCGGGCCCCCTCTGCCAGGGCCTTGTAGTGTGCCCCCCCTACTTGGGCTGTGTAGCGGCCCCCCTCTGCCTGGGCTGTGTAGTGTGCCCCCCTCTGCTTGGGTCATGTATTGGCCCCCCTCTACCGGGCCATGTAGTGGGCCCCCCTCTGCCAGGGCCTTGTAGTGGGTCCCTCTCTGCCTGGGCTGTGTAGTGGCCCCCTCTGGTATCAAGTCGATGTAGTAAGCTCCGTTCTGGTATCATGTCTATGTTGTAAGCTCCATTCAAAATCAATGAATTATTCGCTCACAATTTGTTTCTGTCAAATCAACTCCAAAGAAATCAAATGTACATCAGGGAATTCACACAGGGAAGAAGCCACAGTTATGTTCAGAAAGTGTGATATGTACATTTTTATTTCAGCATCAAATTTACAGGGGAGAAGCCATAGTTACATTCTGCGTGTAAGTAGTAAGTATCGTATTCGTATCTATGTAGTAAGCTCCGTTCTGGTATCATGTCGATGTAGTAAGCTCCACTCTGGTATCATGTCGATGTTGTAAGCTCCGTTCTGGTATCATGTCGATGTTGTAAGCTCCGTTCTGGTATCATGTCGATGTAGTAAGCTCCGTTCTGGTATCATGTCGATGTAGTAAGCTCCGTTCTGGTATCATGTCTATGTAGTAACCTCCGTTCTGGTATCGTGTCGATGTAGTAACCTCCGTTCTGGTATCATGTCGATGTAGTAACCTCCGTTCTGGTATCGTGTCGATGTAGTAACCTCCGTTCTGGTATCGTGTCGATGTAGTAACCTCCGTTCTGGTATCGTGTCGATGTAGTAACCTCCGTTCTGGTATCGTGTCGATGTAGTAACCTCCGTTCTGGTATCATGTCGATGTAGTAACCTCCGTTCTGGTATCGTGTCGATGTAGTAACCTCCGTTCTGGTATCGTGTCTATGTAGTAACCTCCGTTCTGGTATTATGTCGATGTAGTAAGCTCCGTTCTGGTATCGTGTCGATGTAGTAAGCTCCGTTCTGGTATCGTGTCGATGTAGTAACCTCCGTTCTGGTATCATGTCGATGTTGTAAGCTCCGTTCTGGTATCATGTCGATGTAGTAACCTCCGTTCTGGTATTATGTCGATGTAGTAAGCTCCGTTCTGGTATCATGTCTATGTTGTAAACTCCCTTCTGGTATCATGTCGATGTTGTAAGCTCCGTTCTGGTATCATGTCGATGTAGTAAGCTCCGTTCTGGTATTATGTCGATGTAGTAAGCTCCGTTCTGGTATCATGTCTATGTTGTAAACTCCCTTCTGGTATCATGTCTATGTTGTAAACTCCGTTCTCGTATCATGTCTATCTTGTAAGCTCCGTTCTCGTATTATGTCGATGTAGTAACCTCCGTTCAAAATATATATAAAATATAATGATTATTAGACAATGTAACCAGCGGTGTAGATTCCAAAATGGGGTCACTTTTTAACTTCAAAGTAACACAGGTCAGATTTGCAAAAAATGGCCTGGGCATTAAGGTGAAAACAGGCCTGGGGCCCTAAAGGATTAAATGAATCGTAGTGCGGAAAGATCTGCAGCATATGAACAACGGTGCAGCTTTTAGTAGAATTAGGATGCTGAAATGATGCAGATTTGGCGTGGGATATACGGCAAAAGAACCCATGGTGTAATTCCACGATCTCAAAGCCTAAATGTTGAGTTGTACATTACTGTAGGTGGGCCCCTAAAATTAATTCCCTTGGTGGGCCCTAGACACCCCAGTCCGACCCTGGGCCCAGGATAAGGGACATATATGCCAAGATGGTGGATATATATATACCAGGAGGGAGGACATGTATATATACCAGTGTGGGGCCAGGGTGGAGGACATATATATACACGAGGCTGGGGGGCCGGTCCAAATCTTGCACCGAGGTCCATCAGACTCTAGTTATGCCACCGCTATGGGGTAACCCTTCTGTGGCAGCGCTGCTGTGACATGATGGAGTGCCAGTCTGCTCTTGTTATTTACTGCAGTGAAAAAAAAGAAATTGTTACATTATACAGCGGTGAAATAATGTGAGCAGTCAGTGGCTCCATCTGTGTGTCCATTATATCACAGCACAGTGGCTGAATACATGGACATGCATCTCCTTGTGCCGGGAATTTGGGACTTGTCATGTGCACACCTTCGCCCCTGGTACTAAGCAGATGATCTGTGGTTCCCATGGGTGCTACATGAGCTTTCTGAGACTGGGAGAAACAGGCAGGATGAAGAGGAAGGAGGGAGGTGAAGAGGAGGCGTTCTGCTGCCAGGGCCTGCAGCTGCCACACATGCTGCTCTCAGCTCTGTGACCCTGCTGGAGATGTGCTATAGAGTCTAGATGGAACATTCCCAAATTGGTCCTCTGGAGGGTGGATGCGGTCGTGTTGCTAGGAGACATCTTCTTTGTTCTCAGGTACCCAGGTATGTGACAGACGATAACTGCAGTCTAATCTGTGCCGGCTGACGATGACACGACACGTGCTGCCTAGATCTCCAGACCCCATGGCGCACCCCACTGCGGCGAGCACCTGAGCGATCAATTATTGAGATGGGTAAATGAATTAAGCTGGGGGTGACGGAAGATTGCAGAGAGGCATCAAGGTCATTCGTAAGGACGCGGCTGGAGTCTATGTAGAGAAAATATCACGTGTGATAATTATATTTTAGGCTGATCCGAGGATTTTGGAGAGATTCGGTTACAGTCTGTGACCCTATAGTGGGTGTAGGTTACTTTTGTGGCCTCTTTTTATAATAGTGATTAATAGTGAGAGCAGCATTTCCCGGATTAGTGGAATGTGGAGCCGCTGGGGGTAGACCGCCTCTCGATACTATGTACACAAACTGGCTAGAGATGACGCTTTGCGTAAGATGGACAGAGGCTATGTAACTGCAGAATCCTAAATCCTGACAGCTTACGGTGCGCACGCCGTCAGAAGTCACCGCTTATGCCGTCACAGTGGGTGGCAACAAGACCACAAGTATGCGATTTTCATCTATGTGGTCCACATGGCGACTAGACATGCTTGGCTTCTCTATGTTCACCTGGCCAGGTACGTCTAGTCAGAATGTGTCTGGAAATATGCAAATTATATACATGCAGTCACATGACTTTCCCACACTCACCAGCAATACCGGTGAATCCTGACAGCTTGTCCACCGCATGCTATCATGATTAAGAAGTCTGTAGTCACATAGAATGTCACTAATTAAAGGATTGTCTATTTTTTGTTGATTTTTTTCTTAATTAAATATGTTTGTGCTTAAAATCATTTTTTGCAATTGGATTTGATTGATGTCGTTTGCTGGTCGAAGAAAGTTTACTGAGAATCTATCAGTGAACTCCTTCAGATAGTCTGAAACTTTGTAAGTTTTTTCATTGTCTTTTTCTGAGCTTCTTACAGTTGCGTTATGACCACAGACCACATTAAAGTTAAATGTGCATAGAAAGAAAGAGCCCGTAAAAGCCAAATGGTTCAAAATATTTCATAAAATGCAATTTCAGAAAAATGATTTTTAGCTCCAAATGCATACATTTAAAACACAAATACCTAAAGTTATCAAACCCATTTGAGGAGTTTGTAATTGCTTTTACCCTACAAGTTCACTACAATTTTGTAAGCAGTAGCATTCAATAAAATTGTCTGCATCTAGGGGTAGCCACTGCAGGAAGGATTATTAGGCTATATTCACACGTTGCATTTTTGCTGTGTTCTTTTCTGCAGGCAAAACCTGATCTCTTGGCAGTAAAGAAGTAGGTTTTGCAGAGTTTTTTGCTGCAAAAACACAATGTGTGAACATAACCTTACAATATAAACGTAAAGGAATGGTCATGAAGACCACCCATTTTTAAGTAGAATCCGGCCTCAAATGAAAGATCGACTATGTAATGCACATATTGGCCAAGTCCACTGTAGGTGCAAATGGAGATGAGCAAATTTCACAAAATTAATTTTGGATAAATTCCATCCAGGCAAAATAAATAGGCTGGATCAAATTTGTCTTAAAAAAATATTCTTTGTGCTCTGACTAATGCTCTGAGGTCTCTCTAGAATAAAATGTATACGAAATGGACGGTCAAGAAGGGGTTAAATATGGCTAATTGTCTCCTAGGCCCAAACCTCAGTTGTCGCCCTTGCTCCTCCGCATGCTATGTTGTACTCTTCACACCTTCTGATTAGAGATGGGCGAACCCAAACAGTAAAGTTCGGCGTTCGTACCGAATACTTTCTGCTCAGGTTCGGCCCCCCCAAATACAGGATTTTTGTCACGCTGCATGACAGCGTAGCAAACGCTGCTTCTGATCGGCGGTAACGACTCCATTACTAACCCGCGGGCTTGATGTCACCAAACAATGCAAAGGTAATATCAACCCCACAAATATTACCCCACTTGCCACCTCTATAGGTCAAGTAGGAAGAGCCTGTCAAAACGCCAGAAATGGCGCCTTTTTTGGGCGGCTGTGAGCTGCTATTTTTTAGGCTGGGGGGGGCAATATCCATGGCCCCTTACCAGCCTGAGAATACCAGCCCCTAGCTGTCTGCTTTAACAAGGCTGGTTGTCAAAAATGAGGGGGACCCCATGCCTTTTTTTTAATTATTTGTTTAAATAATTTAAAAAAAACAGCTTGGGGACCCCTCTATTATTGATAACCAGCCTTGTTGAAGCTGACAGCTGAGGGTTGCAGCCCCCAGCTGTGAGTTTTGCCTGGCTGGTTATCAAAAATACAGGGGAACTCACGTCATTTTTTAAAATTATTTATTTTGAGCGTTTTCGCCGGCTGATAAATACACCCATCTGCCGCTTCTGCTCTCACTGATCGCAACAACCAGGGATCCGCCCATCTCTACTTCTGATACTTCACCTCATGACATTGTCATGCATTGTACCCCATGTGAACACGTAAGGTCTTGAACCAGAAAATCTGAAGCGTGAGCACAGGATAATGAGTGGAGAACCCCAGGGGGAGCTATGGATGCAGAACAACTGAGGGACAGGTCTAAGACTAGGTTTAAGCTTTTATTATGTTATATCCCTTTACCTTCCCTATAAATAATCCCAAAAAATGTATCTTGTCCAAAAGAGAATGGGGTTTGCATATACTCCGCTACTATGAGGCTGTTGTAGAAATGGCACTATTTTACCAAGTGCTCTGTGATACCCATACGAACTTGTGGAACATATTAATAGCAGCAGCTTTAGTCTGGCGTTCCACTCCAAAACTCGCTTTATGCTCCTTATGCTCCAAGCAGCAATTTTGCATCTTGGTTTGATGTTTTGTGACTTGTCGTTGTTGCGATACCTTGTAGGTCTTAATTGAAGGTAGCAATTTTTGGACACAAGTTCTGAATTGTAGTGAAAATCTACCTGTAGCCCCAGGGGTACTTGTAGGGGTTGTCCAGTCTTGAATATCCATTTTCTTGTGAACTGTTAAGAAAGTAGGGTTTTTAGAGGAAGGTTCTCTCGTTCAGGACCCTCATCTCTTGGTAAGAGTAGAAAGTGGTGATAAAGAGTATCTCTCACTCTGGACAGCCTGTCTTACTTGCATTACAAACACAATTTATTGAGTACACTGGGGCACACTTTGTGTTTTGCACATTGTAAAGAGACTCTACTAACAAGCAGGGATTGTCCTAAGTGGACAGCTTCCTTAAAGAGGACTTGTCACCAGATCATAAGTGGCCAGTGTTATCAAGGGGGCGTGGCTCACAGGATAATTATAATTAGACATGCCCCTGAGGAACCTGTGAGCCACGCCTTCTTGGAAAAGACCATGCTGGATTTATTTAAAAAACAAGCATTACTAAGGGGAGCAGTGAGAATAAATTAAGAGCAAAAACCGCTGGCTATTGTACTGGTGACAGGTCCTCCATGTTAGGGAGCCTTGTGTGGATTCATATTATGACGCAAATACAAATCTATGAAGCCTGTTCCTCTGTATGCCTCAGATTCACATAAAATGTATGAAAAAAATCACATGGGACATATTTAATTGGATTTGAAGGACATACTGATAGGGAATTTATTTTGTATGCCACAATGGGGACAGTGATGATAATGCTTGTAAAGCCAAAATCAGTAGTGTCTCCAAAATACAGAAGAGGGGTCAATGTTTCAATTCAATTCAATAGTTTTTTTCTGTGGTTTTGGCACAGAAACACTGATGTAAAAATACTAACCAAATGCTGAATTTGTGAATGTGACCTTAGGCTCACTCAAATGTAATTAATAGGTCAATTGGGATGAACACTGAGCCATATGGGAAAAGCACTTATGATCCTCATACATGCTCAAAATAATGAAAAATATGAAAGGATTGCCCTCTCCAAACCCAAATTAAGGAACTCTTGAGACAAAATACCATATACAGTACATCCTGGAATGAACAGTGTCAGAAAAGAGGATACTTCTTAGGCTACGTGCACATTTTTTTTTGTGCACCCAACGTCTGGGCAGGAAAAATGCTGCGTAACATACGTGTTTTTGATGTTTTTTTTCCCATGCTGCAGATTTGAAAAAATGCTTTTTTATGTTGCAAATCTGCAAAGAAAAAATAAGCAGCGTGTGCGTATGAGTCCTAAAGTCTCACTTTGCTGGAACTGTAAAATGCTGTAAAATGCTGCGTTTTTGATGCGGCAAAATGTGCGGTGTGAAAAACTCATCCTATGAATGTAGCCTTAGTAATCTTTCACGCATGTGTTTTTTCATATATAGAGCATGTACCCATTATAGTCTATGGGGGCGTTCACATGTTTTGATCCGTGATATGGATCAAAAATGGAGAACGTCTCATGTCTCATCCATTCAAAAAACTGGGTACATACATGAAAAAAAAAATGGACCGCAAATGGATGATATCCACGTTTCATTCAAGTCCTGCTCTTCTTTTTTTTCGGTTTATATTGGCAGAAAAATCTTGGAATTTTTTTTTTTTCCATACAAGAAAAATGAAACAAAAAACGGATGAAGATCGCATACAGCACACTGATGAAAAACACTCCATTTTTTATTGTATGCAATCTCTATATATAAAAATGAATGTATATATGTGTGTATCACCAACCAAACACGAAGCATCATTCATTTCACCAGAGCTGTTCAAAAGAAGCTGAGCTGTGATTGGTTGCTATGAGCAACAGTTTTCCTTGCAAACAATCACTAAGCATCTCTCATTTCACCAGAGCTAGTTAAAAGAAGCTCAGCTGTCATTGGTTGCTATGACCAGCAGTTTTCCCACTTGACAACACCTCAGCAGATACTGACCGGGTGGGAGAAATCTAGCACCCCCGGGAACATAAGCTCCAGCCATCGTCTGCCCCCCTGAAAGGAGCAGTGAGTACATGTAGAAAAATATATATATATATATCTTCTTGCACGGTTGAGAATCAAAAAGTAAAAGCAATGTTGAGTTGAGGATAAAATAAATCTTGTTTTTAATTGTTCATTCAAAAAGTGATTACAAAAATGAAGAAAAGTAAGTTCATGACATGCAATAATTATTTGAAGAGAAAACGAGCAGTTCTTACATATAGTCTTGAGCAGCTGTCCGGGTGTTCGAGAGTCTCAAGGGATATGAGATCTCCTGTACAAGAGTTAGACCGGCTTATATACTATTCTGACCTATAAACTATAACCACATATGGTGGCTTGCCACTATGTTCAGAAGTTCTTCCATATTAAGTGAACCGTAGTTATTTTAACAATATGTATACAGTTATTTATGCATTACCTTAGTCTGAGATATTTAAGCCTAAAGTCTGAGATCTTTAGAACCATTCATTATCTCTAAATAGTCACATTTTGACAGCTTTGACTATCTTGACCTATACATTTGACAAGAGAGACAGCTGTGTGAGCCAAGGAACTCAGAATAACTCAGTCACTTCTCTAAAGTAAGCAAAGCCTGTTAGCTAGATTCTGTATGAGAGAATTAATCCATATATTTTTTATTATAGAAATACTGATATTTTACAGTCCCCCCTGATTATGATTTGAGAAATATCATAATTAATCCTAACTCATTCTCTCACCATTCGTATCACATTCATTCTTTATTCTGAAAACCTTGTATCACCATCTGCCCTGAATGTCATCTGAATTTTCAAACCTATTGTAAAAACAAAAATTAGATCAGAGAGTTATATTTTTTTTCGTTTTAACATCTCTCTTAAAATATCATCTTCCTTTTTCATTTCTATCTTTATATTCTTATAAATACTCCTAATTTTACACATAATAATTATTTGATATATTATACACAGCAAAACTATGATAAATAAAATAACGATCGGATTAGACAATACATTTCCTGCTGCCATTTTCGCTGAAGACTGTGACCAACTAGTTACAGATTTTCCTAAATTTCTCCACCAAGATGAGCCTGACATACTCGTCCATTCATGTTCAATATCATTTAGATTACCTTGTTCATGTCTAAATACAATTTCAGCTTCTTTTAATTGTTTTGTCAGCAGATTTAATAAACCCTTGTCTTTCTTTATTTCATTTGTCCACAAATCCCAAGGGAATTTATTGACTTGTGACAAATTGAACTGGATCGGAAGGATTTTCAGACGTCTTGAGCCTATTGACGTAATATTAATACTTCCTTCCTTCTTTGTGAGAGTTTTAACATTTCCCTCAATACAATATAAACCCATTGTCAGATTTTCGACATGTACACAAGATGAGAAGAATGCAGAAACTGCTTCTCTTCCTGACATGACTTGGAAACAAGTTTTGTTAGCGCTTACTGGTGTCACCAAGTCATGTATCGTGTGGACATTCTCAACTCTGGCATGACAAGAAGTATGATTATGGAAACATGAATGATAAATGACTTTATCCTGTCCAGATAGGCACATTACCTTGGAAACAAAATTTAAGCATGACGAAATGTCTAATTGTTCAATGTTTGTACCATCAAATGCAAAATCTGTGTACTGTAATTGATAATATAGCAATTGTGTAGGGCTGACAGGAATTCCCAGAACACCTATAGGAACCAGGGTTTCTTCTCTTCCTGACACTGGAATCAATGATGTTCCTACACAAATGTTCTGTTCACATCCTAACCACTTATTTACCCACAAATCTGTATGGTTTAACGCAAAGTTATATTCTATGGGCAAATTTCTTATTAGCCCTAAAGGGGTAATTCCACTTTGTAAGGCTTGTGCAATCATTTTCAGATTGGTGGAATATTCAATCTGAATTTCTAGACATGTTTTGGCCACTTGAGATTCCTGTTCACTTTCCATTAAAGCTAAAGTAGCATCCTGAAGATGTGATACAGAAGATCCCAATACAGTAGCAGTGTTCAAAACCATCTTTTCAAGGACTTGATTCAAGCTTTTCTGAATCTTTACCCCTTTTCCTCCAATATACCCAATATTTTCCAGATCTGATTTAAGTGTATGAATGTCCATAGTGTTAATTAAACTTCCTACTGTTCCTAATCCCCCCAAAATACCTTCTAACACTCCCCTCTTACTTCTAACCTGTGTTGAAGTTCTTTTCCCAAACCATTGTTCTATTCCCATCTCCATGTTAGTGAGATGTGGTTGACACTGGGGATATCTAGAAGAGATTTTCCAGTTAGACATGTTAAAGGTCCATACCATGGTCAGAAACACTCCATCTCGTAACAGAGGTTTAGTTTGGAACTGATTGATCTGAAAAGGAGTAGATGGTTGAAATCTTGTCTGTGTGCATACATTATCTACTGCTGACCATATATTTACCTTTACATCTCTACATTGTTTGTAGTTATACTTCGTTAAAATGCAACATTGGTAAAGTCCAGAATCCTTAGGAGATGGATTATCTACAGAAAAAATAAAATCCTTATTTAACCATCTCACGTTACCGGATTGACCTCTGTGTATAACATTTGTTGGACCATTTGAAAAACTTCCCAAAAATGATTTATCTTTGGTCCATATTAACAAAGATTCTGAAGGTAGCTCTAACCTCGTGCTGCATTTTAGTAATAAAGGAGACATATTTTCTTGACTATATACTGCTTGTGGTGTAACCCTTACTTCTGGAGCTATAGTATTTGAAACTGTAAAAACTACAGATACCTGTACTTGTACTGGTTCTCTGGTTATCTGAAAGTTCCATGTTTTTACCCAATCCTCGTCTCCTTCTGTAATAGAAAGAAATGCAGGATCTAAAACTTTCCCAAATAGTTGTGTCCTTAACCAAGCATCTGTTTTGGATGTTTCAACTTTCCCTTTTGCGATCATATCATTTGTAATGTCGCCTGACCACACAGCTTTCTCTTCACCTCTTATCTCTATATTCCAGAATAACACATCTGTAGGACTACATTCCCATGTGCCTGTCTTATTATTGTGTATATAATCTCCTTGTAACTGTGTGAACTTCGTCTTAGGTCCTGTGGCTGCGTGTAATATTATGTCAGTGTCATGTATGAAGTGTAGCTCAATACAGCATTTTGCACCAAAACCCATGCAAATGTTTCCAGTAATATCTACTGAATCGTCCGGTATGTCCTCATCTATTAAGCTTTGTAGATTCGTTCCTCTTGGTTTCCTTGGATGTAAAGTTCCTTTGAAAAGTTCCTTCACTTCACTAGTATTTGTTCCATGGTGTGAAATATCTTCAGCGCAGATCACAGTTGAAACAGTACAAAACAGCAGAAATGTGATTCCCATCAGATAGTAGCTTTTCCTGGGAAATGTCTTTTTCTCCTGAAGGATTGGTGTTGAATCCCTTCCATCAAGGACGTGGAGTTTCATATTCCAGTTCTTATTGGAATCCATTTCTTCCTAAAAGAAATGCAGTATCATTATTTTGCAATATACAGTTTGCATTGATCAACATGTACCCACAATTTTTGTTGTCTGCGGGTATTTTTAACCACCTTAGATGCTCGTTGCACAAGTATCATCACTTGTCCCATGGTTTCGATAATTTCAAAGGGACCTTCCCAATTACTTTCCCAAGGTCCATTCTTCCTGAAAGTTTTAATCATCACTAGAGCCCCTTTCTTGAATTTGGATACATATGGTGGCTCCATTCTCTGCATTCTTGATGCAGCATGTGGAAGAATCGTTTTCAAATTTTCCTGTAACAATTGCAACCATTTGGACCTTGCAACAGCATCTTTTTGTGGTGTAGACAAAAATGGTTCATGAGGAAAAATCAATGGCATTTTTCTTCCTGTCATCAGTTCAAAAGGAGTAAACTGAGTTGTGGCAGAGGTTGTTCCTCTTACACTCAACAGTACAAAAGGTACTGCATCAACCCAAGTATTGCCTTTGTCCAATAACATCTTGGCAATTCTGGATTTTATTGTTCTATTCATCCTTTCCACAATACCAGCAGACTGTGGATGGTAGGGTACATGAAACTGCTGTCGTACCCCTAGAATAGCACAAACGGCTTGCATGATTTTTCCTGTAAAATGACTTCCTCGATCAGAGGTGATCATTCTTGGGATCCCCCAAGTACAAAAGACATGATTAACTAATGCTCTAGCTGTAGACAAAGCATCATCTTTCCTGACAGGTAAAATTTCAACCCACTTAGAAAAAACATCTACCACAACCAATGCATACCTGAGACCATTTTTACCTGATGGTAACGGTCCAATGTAGTCGATTTGCAACGTAGACCATGGACCATCTGCAGGTGCGATTCGGAGTAGTGGCGGTTTCTGTCCTTTTGGTCTTGGATTAATTTGGGCACAAATGAGACATGATTGAACAACACTTTGCACTGTCTCTTCCATCTTTTCCCAGTAAAATTTCTCTCTGAGAATGCCTAACAATTTTTGTTGGCCCAAATGACCCAAACTTTCATGATTGTATTTTGTGAACTCAACCTGTAGATGTCTTGGGACAACAGGACGCAACTCCCCGTTTAAGTCATGACACAAAACCCCGTTTTCACAAACAAAGGGAGGTTTTGGATCAACCCGGGAAGCAACAAGAGATGAGTCTTTTTCTTGTTCTTCCGCAAAAGAAGGGATATGCGTGTCTGTTCTTTGAACTGCTGAAACCTCGAGAGGTTCAGGTTCAAACACCTCTTCTCCTGTCAGGGCTGCCTCTTTGGCTAGCATATCTGCGGTTGCATTTCCAACAGATAATTCATCATCAGATTTTTTATGGGCCGGAACCTTGACAATAGCAAAACCATTAGGGTTTTTTGATGCTATCCTGAAAATTGTCTTCAGTGTGTCACTGTGAACAAGAGTCTTATTAGATGAATCTACATAACCTCTTTTTTCCCAAACTGACAAGTAATCTGTCAGTGATCTTACAACATAAGAGCTATCACTGTAGATCACAATGGGACACTGATCATCTGCTTCATTCAGCTGTAGTACCATTTTTACTGCTTCTAGCTCTGCTCTTTGAGCTGAAAAATGACTCGGTAATTTGTGCTTCACAACCTGTCCTCTGTTGGGATAAAAAATGGCATATCCTGAATAATAGTGCCCATCTGAATAGAATCTGGAACCATCTACAAAAATTGGTTCGTCTGTTACCTCTGCTTTCCGTCTGAAAAGTGATGGACTTGGATCCTGAAAAGACTGTAAACAATCATGAGTTTGTCCTTCATATTGCATCAGCTGAGGAAGAACATATTTGGCCTTGTAATCTACCTCAATTTGTTTGGGAGACAATGACAATAACCAATGAGCAAATCTCTGATGTGACACACCTGGGATATTATTCTCAAAGAGAAGTTTTAGTGTAGAATGAGGAGTTTGCAAAATGATTTTGTTGAACCCGACAATATGTTCGGTTGCTTTGACTGCAAAGTACACACCTACTAAGTGTCTTGCACAGGTCTCAAAACCTTTTTCAACAGGTGAGAGAAGTTTTGAAAAATAGCCCAAAATTCTCCACTCTTCTCCCTGTAATTGCAGTAATACAGCAGAAACAGATGTTCCTGATGTATGCACTTGCAAAGCAAATGGAGCCGAAGGATCTACTGTGGACAAAGCAGGTGCATTTTGTAAATTCATTTTCAATTGTTCAAATGAGGTTTGCTGTTCATCACCCCAAGGACCAAAGTAATCACTGTTTTCACCTTTCAAAAGATCATATAAAGATCTGGCCTTATCTGCAAAATTCTCAATGAAATCCCTTGAATAATTCATAAGACCTAAAAAATGTCTCAATGCCTTGTGTGATGTCGGAATTGGTAGGGAAGCAATTGCCTCAATTCTTTCCTGCAGTGGCTGCCTTTTTCCTGGACTCAACAGCACTCCTAAAAATCTGACCTCAGTCTGCATTAATTTGACCTTTTTGGTGTTCAATTTCAACCCTGCATCATGCAGCAACTCAAACAATTCTGTCAGAAGAGAAACATGTGTCTCTTTATCCTCTGTAGACAATAAAATATCATCCACATATTGCAGAATGCAATCAGGCCTCGAAAATCTGGATAATACCTTTGCCAATGCCTGATGAAAAACACTAGGTGACAAATGTGCTCCTTGAGGTAACCTGCAAAACAGATATTGCTCGTCCAAGAAAGTAAATGCAAACTTATACTGACAACTCTTTTCAAGAGGTATACTGAAAAAACCATTGCTAATGTCCAGTACAGAGAAGTATTTGGCCTTTGCATTTAACCTTGCCATCATGTCATGAGTATCTGCCACAATTGGCGCGACATTGGGTGTATGCTTATTGAACATCCGTAAATCCAATATCATTCGATAAGAACCATCAGATTTCAAAACACACCACAAAGGATTGTTACTTACAGAATTAGCCTTTCGGATAACACCTTGATCTAACAATTCCTGTATGATCTTTGACATAGAGTCAATTGATTCTGGAGGCAATTTATACTGACGCTGTGGCGGGGGATCACGCCCCTCTACATTCACGATAACGTCTTTCATTGTTCCAACCTGATTCCTGAACTGAGCCCAAAGAGAAGGAAAAAGCTGTACAATTTCTGTCAATACCTTGTCATCATTAGTGTCAGGCCACAAATGGTCAGATGACACCACATCATTCAAGCAAATACTTCCAACATGGCTATAATCATTAGGATCAATGACTACCGGTTTACAACCATTGGAATCTTTCCAGATCACTTGATTTCCTAGGTCAACTACCCATCCGAATTTCTGCATAAAATCTGTGCCAAGTATATTTTCAGAATCACGACAATACCAGATGTCAATTTCTGTTTTGAAAGAACTAGGTATTTCCAAAATCACATTGGGAACTAAGGTTGCTTTAGTTCCACCTTTTCCACTGAAACCGACAATTGTACAAACTGGTGAATCTGGGTTTAGCTTCAAATCAAGGTTTGTAACACTTAACTGAGCTCCTGTGTCAATAAGAAATACAACATTCTGGCCTGCTAAACTTACTTTGATAAATGGTCTTCCACAGTCATCCAATGTAACTCGAGTCACAAATTCCAATGGATGTGGTACAGGAATAGTCTGTGATTGTCAGAAAGATGAAGGAGATGGGAGAAGACCAGTGTCCTTTTTAAAAGACCTTGGAATTCTATCCCTTGACTCTGTTTCCTTCACTGTCATTTCTCTGATCTGTCTGATTAATGGTGCATATGGTGACTGTGTTTGTCTGTTGGCAGTATGAGCAGGTGCAGATGATTGTAATGCAGGTGCGGAAGGTGTGTTGTATGATTTTGGCATGAGTCCGTTTTCCCTTCCAAGCTTACCTGTTCCTTGTGTACCCATCTCTGATTCTGCTCTCAAAAATTTCCTGCACTGCCACTTCAAGTGTCCAGGTATACCACAAAAATAACAATGGATATTGTTCCTTTGTGTAGTATTTTTACCTCTATGCTCAATGTAATCCCTGCTCTTGGAGATTACTGTGGCTCTAGGTTTCAGCTGACTGTCTTCCTTCTCATGAACTATCGCTATTTTAGCCTTGACCTGATTTTGTTTCATGGATCTCCTTATTCTGTCAATAAAAACTGTTGCTTCTTGCAATGATGGCTGAGTGTTAGCCAATTGCACTGAGGCAGGATCTAAGTACTTGAACTTCTTTACAAAAAATTTGATCATGGATGCTGGCTCTTCGTGAGGCCTGAGATCCATTACCATCCTATAGGCCTGTTCAAACTTTACCAAAAAAGAGAATGGGTCTTCAGAAATATTTGTTTGTAAACTCCCTAAAATATCAACTGTAGGCATGTCTTCTCCGGTTGTAAACAATACTAATTGTCTAAGTCTGTCTTCTTTTGTACTATGTGCCATTTCATTCTCATCATTTAATCTGGGTGTGGTCTGTAATCTTTTTCCCATATGTGAAGGTAACCAAACTTTGAATATTTTATTCTTTTGCTCATCATTCAGATTGTATTTGTCTGTGTTTGATTCAAAAGTGTCCGCATTATAAAAGGCATCCATCTTATCATTGTAATTTGGAATGTCTTTTACAATTTTCATTAGCTGATCGTGTATTTTCAGATTAATGCGTGCTGCTCTGTCATGTAATTTTTTCCGTTGTAATTCTACTGCCTCTAATTCCTCTACTGAAGCATCTGGATTTTGCATATTTGGTACAAATGAAGAGGCAACACTGTCCTCCTGTTTACCTGTTGATCTTGTGTTAACAGAAACCCTCTTTATATCTTGTCGTAATTTAGACAATAACTCTGTCCTGGTATCTATTTGATCTTCCAATTGTTCTATATGTTCTGACAAAATCAAACAATTTGGACAATCAAAGTAATCCCCGTCAGACTCTTGTGTGTCACATGGTGTGTCAGTGTGATTAATGTCTTGTGTGACAATGCATGTTTTATAGGTGTTAGGTTCAGTTTTCTCAAAGACTAGGCTATTATACACATGAACTAGCTGCATAACATTCTGAAATTTCCTTTGTAATTTTCTAACTGAAAAAAACCTTTTGTCAATTTTAACATTTTCTGCCTCACATTGATTATACAAACTAGACCATAATTGGGCATCCGTATGATTATGAACAAACTTGAAATCTATGTTACTTTTCTTAGCATAATCATGTATAAAATCCATTATATTTTTTCTCACCTATTGAGAGTCTTTCCCGTCAATGGATGGTCCTCTGTGTCCTTATGCAATCCTCAGATCTCCGTCTGGATGAGACGCATGCAGCTCTTTACGATCCTCACCCGTCGTCTTCAGGTTCAGTGTGATTTTTGTGCCGTGAAATAGTAGAATTCCTGAGGAAGCTTGTACAACAGGTGGTTTTTAGCAGAGTTCGTGCTCCCCCCTTGTACAATCGAGGAAGGAATGCCAGCCAAAATTAGCACAAAAGATCAGTCTGGCTAAGGCTCGCCAAAATGTAGAAAAATATATATATATATATCTTCTTGCACGGTTGAGAATCAAAAAGTAAAAGCAATGTTGAGTTGAGGATAAAATAAATCTTGTTTTTAATTGTTCATTCAAAAAGTGATTACAAAAATGAAGAAAAGTAAGTTCATGACATGCAATAATTATTTGAAGAGAAAACGAGCAGTTCTTACATATAGTCTTGAGCAGCTGTCCGGGTGTTCGAGAGTCTCAAGGGATATGAGATCTCCTGTACAAGAGTTAGACCGGCTTATATACTATTCTGACCTATAAACTATAACCACATATGGTGGCTTGCCACTATGTTCAGAAGTTCTTCCATATTAAGTGAACCGTAGTTATTTTAACAATATGTATACAGTTATTTATGCATTACCTTAGTCTGAGATATTTAAGCCTAAAGTCTGAGATCTTTAGAACCATTCATTATCTCTAAATAGTCACATTTTGACAGCTTTGACTATCTTGACCTATACATTTGACAAGAGAGACAGCTGTGTGAGCCAAGGAACTCAGAATAACTCAGTCACTTCTCTAAAGTAAGCAAAGCCTGTTAGCTAGATTCTGTATGAGAGAATTAATCCATATATTTTTTATTATAGAAATACTGATATTTTACAGTACATGACAGAAATGATTCCCCCCCTCCCTGCCCTTATCCCCATCACACATCCTCCATCCCGTAGGCACATCTTCCCTCTTAAAGGGATCATTGGTATGGAAGTCAGAGCAAATCCATCCAGCGCTTTAGTTTTGACCCCAGGCCTCTCTTAAAGGGATCCCCAGTATGGAAGTTAGGACAGTTCCACTCAGCTTTGTGGTTCTTATCCCAGGGTCTCTTAAAGGGATCATTGGTATGGAATTTAGGGCAAATCCACTCCGCGCTTTGGTACTGACCCCAGGCCCTTCTTATAGAGATCTCCGGCATGGAAGTCAGGGCAAATCCATCCTGCGCTTTAATTCTGACCCCAGGCCTCTCTTTAAGGGATCCCCGGTATGGAAGTCAGGGCAAATCTCTCGTCGCTCTGATTCTGACCCCAGGGTCCTATTAAAGGGATCCCCGGTATGGAAGTTAGGGCAAATCCACTCAGCGCTCTGGTTCTGACCCAAGTCCCCTCTTAAAGGGATCCTCGGTGCAGAAGTGAGGGAAAATCCACTCTGCACTTTGGTACTGAACCCGGGCCTCTCTTAAAGGGATCTCCGGTATGGAAGTTAGGGTAAATCCCTCAGCACTCTGATTCTCACCCCAGGCTTCTATTAAAGGGATCATTGGTATGGAAGTCAGGGCAAATCCACTCAGCGCTCTGGTTCTGACGCCAGGCTGACGAAATGATGTGGGATATTAGTGGTAGTTGTCCGGTGGCTCTGGCTGATGGGATGATGTGGGATATTAGGAGTAGTAGTCCAGTGGCTCTGGCTGATGGGATGATGTGGGATATTAGGGGTAGTAGTCCGGTGACTCTGGCTGACGGGATGATGTGGGATATTATGGGTCGTAGTCCAGTAGCTCTGACTGACGTGATGATGTGGGATATTAGTGGTAGTAGTCCGGTGGCTCTGGCTGATGGGATGATGTGGGATATTATGGGTAGTAGTCCGGTAGCTCTGGCTGACGGGATGATGTAGGATATTAGGGGTAGTAGTCCGGTAGCTCTGGCTGACGGGATGATGTAGGATATTAGGGGTAGTAGTCCGGTGGCTCTGGCTGACGGGATGATGTGGGATATTAGGAGTAGTAGTCCAGTAGCTCTGACTGATGGGATGATGTGGGATATTAGGGGTAGTAGTCCAGTGGCTCTGGCTGATGGGATGATGTGGGATATTAGGGGTAGTAGTCCGGTGGCTCTGGCTGATGGGATGATGTGGGATATTAGGAGTAGTAGTCCAGTAGCTCTGGCTGATGGGATGATGTGGGATATTAGGGGTAGTAGTCCGGTGGCTCTGGCTGATGGGATGATGTGGGATATTAGGAGTAGTAGTCCAGTAGCTCTGACTGACGGAATGATGAGGGATATTAGTGGTAGTAGTCCGGTGGCTCTGGCTGATGGGATGATGTGGGATATTATGGGTAGTAGTCCGGTAGCTCTGGCTGACGGGATGATGTAGGATATTAGGGGTAGTAGTCCAGTGGCACTGGCTGACGGGATGATGTGGGATATTATGGGTAGTAGTCCGGTAGCTCTGGCTGACGGGATGATGTGGGATATTATAGTGAATGTGGCTATGTGGAGTGGGCGGGGCTCTACACTCAGCTTTATATTTATAGATATAATCATTATAATTTGTTATAACTAACCGTAGTTAGTTACTATGCCCGGGCAGCGCTGGGCTCGTCAGCTAGTAAAATATAAAGCTGATGTCTAAATGAGTTTTTAAGCTGTTCATACATAATTTTATCTTTTGACTCAAGAGGGCAGGAAATTAAAAAAAAAATAGAAATGCACACATTGGATTACAAATTTTATATAATCTCCTTAAGAGAACATGATTTTTCTAGTTCATCATTGGAAAGGGAAGTATGGTAAGTATCACATACTACACTGTGTGGATGCACAGATTTCTGCTGGGACCGGGGTGTGAGAACTTCAGGAAACATTATGAATTTGTGTTATATAATTTATAGCATTTGTTGCTATTATGTTGTTCTTTCAAATCAATTTTGCAAACGTTTCTTGGAATTCTTGTTATTATCACAGCAAGTTATTTAATAATTTACAACACATAATCTGTAATGACAGATGATCTGTAATATAGGCTTGAATGGCAATTATGAGTTCACTGACTGGGAGAAAGATTCAAAACTTAAGAAAATAAAGGCATGTCGTTGCTAACAGAGGCAACTACCTGCTGTTGTACCCAATGAGCGCTCCTGCAAGAGATTCAGCTACTTCCTGTCAACAGAGCAGCAGTATCACTTCCTGTTGACAGGGTGAAACTACTGGTGTCATGCTGATTGACAGCCTGTTCTCTGCTGCCTAATTGGGGGAAGCCAATTAGAAGTCGCTGAGGAGACTGGACCTGTGGGGAATGAGGAGAGGTGAATATTTGATTTTTTTTAATGTATGGAGCATTATATGGGGCCATTATACTGTATGCAGCAATATATGGGGCTCATTATATACTGTATGGAGCAATATATAATAATAATCTTTATTTTTATAAAGCGCTAACATATTCCGCAGCGCTTTACAGTTTGCACACATTATCATCAATGTCCCCGATGGGGCTCACAATCTAAATTCCCTAGTATTCCCCTATTCCCTATTCCACTAATATATGGGGCCCATTATACTGTATGAAGCATTATATTTACTCATTATACTGCATGTAGCAGTATATGACCATTATACTATATGGAGCAATATATGGGGTCCATTATATACTGTGTGGAGCATTATATGGTGTCCGTTATACTATATGGAGCAATATATAGGGCCCATTATATTGAAGGGAACAATATATGGGGCCATTATACTGAATGGAACATTATATGGGCCCATTGTACTGTATCTAGCAATATATGGGGCTCATTATAATGTATGGATCATTATATGGGGCCATTATACTATATGGAGCAATATATGGGGGACATTATATACTGTGTGGAGCAATATATTGCGTCCATTATACTGTATGAAGCAATATTTAGGGCCGATTATACTGAATGTAGCAATTTATGGGGCGATTATTCTGTTTGGAGCAATACATGGGGCCCATTATACTGTATGGAGCAATATCAAGGGCAACTATAGTGTATGGAGCAATATATGGGGACAATTACACTGTATGGAGCATTATATGGGACCCATTATACTTTATGGAGCAATATGTGGGGCTCATTATATTGTATGGAGCATTATATGAGGCCCATTATACTGTGTGGAGAAAAATAATGGGCCCATTATACTGTATGGAGCAATATCTGGGGACCATTATACTATATGGATGACTATATGTTGGGCCCATAATTCTGTATGGAGGACTATGTGGTGCCCATAATACTATTTGGAGGACTATGTGATGCCCATAATATTGTTTGGAGGACTATGTGGTGCCCATAATACTGTATGGAGGACTGTACTGTCCAGTCTAAATTTATGTCTGCGGTCACACTGTGGGCTGCCAGGATTCGCCGATTTCTGAGCCAATGTAAAATTTACAATAGATATCACTCATGTAATGTAAGATGTGAAGTCTTTGGCTTTGTACTATACCTATATTTCTGATTTGTGCATAATGAATCGTGGTATGTGTTAAAGTGGCCCACTGAGACTCTTTTGCGAAGGGCCCACAAAAGCCTGGAGTTTGCCCTGGCGACAATGCACATCAAGATGAACGACGGCTGCATATGTGACAGGGAGCTCTGCTGTGTGACAGGCCATGCGCTGATGTCATAGCAGTGACCTTAAATGTCCACAGGCCTATCAGAGGACACACCCTGACACCTGCGGCCTTTGATAGTCCGGCAGCCTTTCTATGTTACTGCTTTGTGATGTCAGGACACTGTCTGTCAAAGAACAGTGCACCATGTCATAGCTGCAGTCAGAGGCCATTTTAACAACCATGCTGAATATAAATCTGCAAGTGGACTCCGAAGGAGCGCAGGAAGGTGAGAAGAATCTTTTTTTCCCCTCTGTGACTGGGCAGGGTAGTGGACATAGGGGCCTATGATGGGGATATTATTAAAATGGATATAGGGGCCCAGGATGGAGTGACACAGGGGCCCAAGATGGGACAAGATAGGGGCCTAGGATGGGGACATTAAATAAAGTGGCCCTAGATGGGGACATTATTAAATAAAGGGGCCCAAGATCGGGACATTATTACTGTAAGGGGTCTAGGATGGGGACATTATTACTGGAATGGGCTCAGAACGGGGACATTATTACTGGAAAATGCACAGGTTGGGGACATTTTTACAGGAAGGGGCCCATGATAGGGACATTATTACTGCAAGGGGCCCATGATGGGGACCTTATTAATGTAGACATAGGAGTCCAGGATGAGGACAACATAAATGAGCCCAGGATCTGGGACCTTATTAATTAAAGGGGTGACGTACTTACTGTACAGAGGTCAGGAAGAAAAACATACATTATTGGTTTATGGTGGCAAGTGGGGACATAATTACTGTGGGGGCCAATCAGGGGATATTATTGTTGCTATCATTTAGTTTAAATTTAGTTTACTTTTGACGATACTTTCTTAATGGGGTAAGAAAAGGGGGGTCCTATTACTGTGCAGGACGTCACTATGTCACCTATTTTCTTCATATCATTTAGTATAGCAGTTGTGAAAAAAAGTGGGGAATGTGCTCTGGAAACAACCAGCTATAGATAATTGTGTCTTATTTTCTGCAGAGACGAGTTCTGGCTGGAAGAACTGATGGCAATCTGCACTGGATGAAGAAAAAAAGCAAAGATGAACGACTTCAACTACAGATGTCATTGGTGAGTCACTGAAACTATACTACATACAGAGCTCCTGTGTATAGTGTGGTCACTATATTATGTGTACACTAAAGAGCTCATGTGTATAATGGAACTGGTGATCAATGTATTACCTGCATACTATAAACACAGGAGCTCGGTACATGGTAATGTCACTGATAATCACTGCATTACCTGTCCACTGACACTATATACAGAGCTCCTGTGTTTAATGTCACTTTTGATCACTGTATTACCTGTACACTATAGACAGAGGTCCTGTGTATAATGTAACTGGTGAACACTGTATTACCTGTACACTATATACAGAGCTCCTGTGTATAATGTCACTGGTGATCACTGTGTTACCTGTGCACTGACACTATATACAGAGATCCTGTGTATAATGTCACCGGTGATCACTGTGTTACCTGAACACTGACACTATACAGTTTACTGAATATAGTGCTCCAATTTTTCGAGCTCACCCTCCTCTTTTGTAAGCATCACATGCAAAGATTGGTAGTTTTATGTATCCTACTGATATTTTTCTCCATAGTGATTGACTCCAGCTGATGTAATACATCAAATCAATCAGGTTTCATCTGAGCTAAATGAAGAAAAGTACTCAGGAACTTGTTGTATGTCTTCTTTGATTAATTATTTTTGCCAAAAGTCATAAAAATATAGCTGCCTAAAAATGGCCTGAATCTTTATTCTTTATCATTAAAATGTATTTTTCTCTAGGAAATCCAGGAGTAGGTTGAAGTTCAAAAAGCATCCCCCAAGTATAAAATTCTGAAAAGCAATAAAGAATAAATTGAGTTATAGTTATTGCTTATGTATATCAGCTTTCTCTCAATAACCCATAGGCATATAAATTAATTTTCTTGAGAAAGTGTTTTCTATTATAGGGCATAATGAGAAATCTGTAATACTAGGATACAGATGAATTTGTGAAGGGAGAGAGCGTAATATAAGATACCCCCAAGAGAGGTCAATGTTAAAAGGGACAAGCATGGGAAATGACTCAAAAGAAACAATCAGAGCAGGATGCAGATGCAAATATGTTCTGGAGATTTAATTGACTGTTTCCCTTTAGAAGTATGGGAAGAAACATATTATGTATATTTTTTGTGTAAGTATGTATATATATTAGAATATCAAAAATAAAGTCCAGAAAATCATAGTGTATAAGTTATATAAATTTATTTTAATTTTGCAGTGAAAAATAGGTATCTGATCCCTCTGGCAAACAAGACTTAAAATTTGGTGGTAAAACTCTTGTTGGCAAGCACAACAGTCGTTTTATGTTGATGATGAGGTTTGCGCACGTCAGGAGGAATTTTGGTCCACTCCTCTTTTCGGATCATCTCTAAATCATTAAGATTTTGAGGCTGTCACTTGGCAACTCAGAGCTTCAACTCTCTCCATAAGTATTCTATGGGACTAAGGTCTGGAGACTGGCTAGGCCACTCCATGACCTTAATGTGCTTCTTTTTGAGCCACTCCTTTGTTGCCTTGGCTGTATGTTTTGGGTCATTGTTTTCCTGGAATACCCAGACATGACCCATTTTTAATGTCCTGGCAGAGGGAAGAAGGTTGTCACTCAGGATTTTATGGTACATGGCTCCATCCATTCTCCCATTGATGTGGTGAAGTAGTTCTGTGCCCTTAGCCGAGAAACACCCCCAAAACTTAATGTTTCCACCTCCATGCTTGACAGTGGGGACGGTGTTCTTTGGGTCATAGGAAGTATTTCTCTTCCTCCAAACACGGCAAGTTTAGTTAATGCCAAAGAGATCAATTTTTGTCTCCTCTGACTATAGAACCTTCTCCCAATCACTCACAGAATCATCCAGATGTTCATTGGCAAACTTTAGACAAGCCTGCACATGTGCCTTCTTGAGCAGGGGGACCTTGCGTGCACTGCAAGATTGTAAACCTTTACGGCGTAATGTGTTACCAATGGTTTTCTTGGTTACTGTGGTCCCAGCTGCCTTGATATCATTAACATGTTCTCCCCATGTAGTTTTAGGATGATCGCTCACCTTCCTCATGATCAATGATACCCCACGATGTGAGATTTTGCATGGTGTCCCAGATCGATGTCTATTGACAGTCGTTTTGTATTTCTTCCATTTTCTTACTACGGCACCAACAGTTGTCTTCTTCTCACCCAGAATCTTACTTATGGTTTTGTAGCACATTCCAGCTTTGTGCAGGTCTGTGGTCTTATACCTGACATCCTTATAAAGTTGTTTGGTCTTGCCCATGTTGTAGAGATTTGCGTCTGACTGATTAATTGAGTCTGTCGACAGGAGTCTTTTATAAAGGTGACTATGTAAGACAGCTGTCTTTAATGCAGATAACAAGTTGATTAGGAGCTTCTAACTGGTCTGTAGGAGCCAGAACACTTAATGGTTGGCAGGGGATCAAATTCTTACCGTTTATACTCGAGTATAAGCCAACCCAACTATAAGCCAAGGTGCCTAATTTTTCCTAAAAGAAAAATGGGAAAACTTATTGACTCGATTATAAGCCGAGGGGGGGATATGCAGCAGCTACTGGGTTCGCGAGTCTCTCCTCTCCCCGTGAGTCTCCCCTCTCCCCATCGGTTCGCGAGTCTCCCACAGGCGTGTTTCTTACCCACTTCTTCACAACAGTGCCATCCTGGAGCAGCAATAGCAGTCAAGTAGGCAAGCGGTCTCTCTCCCCTCTCCCCCGGTCCGTTTCTCTTCACCTGGGGTGTTTCTTATTCCCTCCTTCACAGCAGCAGCGGCGGCGGAGCAGTGCAATCCTGGCATGTATTGAGTCCTGGAGGTAGCGGCGTGCCAGTAACTTATGGAGCAAGCGGTACGGCAGGTGGAGGTTGCGGGTGGCCTGAGTCCCGGAGGTAGCGGCATACTGGCAACTTATGGAGCAAGCGGTAGCTGTATGGCAGGTGGAGGTTGCGGGCGGCCTATATTTTCAGTGCTGCACGCTTCACTTTCGTGATGTCACGAATATTCATAAGCCATAATGAGCGGGACAGGAAGTGACGTGTGCCTAGTGAAAATACAGGCCGCCCGCAACCTCCACCTGCCGTACAGCTACCGCTTTCTCCATAAATTACCAGCACGCCCCTACCTCCGGAACTCAGGCCGCCCGCAACCTCCACCTGCCGTATGGCTACCGCTTGCTCCATACAGTACTGGCACACCGCTACCTCAATACATGCCAGGATTGCACTGCTCCGTCACCGCCGCCGCTGCTGCTGCTGTGAAGGAGGGGGTAAGAAAAACCCCCGGAGAAGAGAGATGGACCAGGGGAGAGGGATGACTGGTGGGGTGACTCGAGTATAAGCCGAGAGGGGCACTTTCAGCCTAAAAAAATGGGCCAAAAAATGGGCTGAAAATCTCGGCTTATACTCGAGTGTGTACGGTATTTCTCACTGCAAAATGCAAATAAATTTATATAATTTATACACTGTGATTTTCTGGATTTTATTTTTGATATTCTATCTCTCAATGTTAAAATTAACCTACCCTTAAAATTATAAACTGCTCATGTCTGTCAGTGGGCAAACTTACAAAATCAGCAAGGGCTCAAATACTTTTTCCCCCTCTGTATGTGTATATATATATATATATATATATATATATATGCCCGCTCCTCATCATTGAAATAGCAACACCAAGAAGGTAAAATGGAATTATTAAAATCACTGGATCAATAAACCTGTTAATGATATGCAAATTAAACAAATTTATCAAAAGATCTCAATTTACTCAGTATAGCGTATGAGCGCCAAGTGTAAAAATATACTTTCTTACACAGCTATCAGTGAGATTAATAATTTTTGTCTGAGGAATGTTCTGCCTCACTGAAGCATTTAAGGTACTGTCACACTTAGCGATGTACCAGCGATCCCGACCAGCAATATGACGCGGTCAGGATCGCTGGTACATCGCTAAGTGGTCGCTAGTGAGCTGCCACACAGGCAGATCTCACTAGCGACATCGCTGGGGACGGGGGTCGCTACTTACCTGTCAGACGCGGCGATCCTGACGTCCTCCCGCCCGGCTCCACGCGTCGCTCGTCTTCACAGCAGGAAGCGCCGCAGGAAGCTGACGACGAGAAACAGTCCTGAACGTTCTCGCGCGATCAGCGATAACCAGCGGGGGAGCCGGTCGTAGGTAAGTATCACACACAGAGATATCGCTAGCAATATCGCTATAACGTCACTAGTTATAGCGATATTGCTAGCGATATCTCTTAGTGTGACTGGCCCTTAAGTCTCCCAAATCATCAAGATCTTCTGCTGACGGCACCCCTTCCAATTGACGACCATTAAGGTTACAGATGTGCTCAATGGGAGACAAGTCTAGAGATACTGCAGGCCATGGTAGTCCATTTAGTCCACTTGCAGCTCACAGTAGCACCAGCAACAAGTGGCCGTGTCGTGTTGAAAAATGATTCTTGACACACTTTCAAATTCCCTTGTGAAACTCTCTTCATGGTGTTGCCCCCATAGACCACGAATAGTGCCCTTGTGTCTCATACATTGTGTTGTGCATGGTATGGGAGAATAAGGGTTGGATTAGAACCTAGAGTTTCAAAGTATACCAAATAGAGAATTTTCTAAGTACACGTGCTCACATTTTTTGAAGGAACTCAACAGAGAGATTATTCCTAAAAAAGCCATGAGCTAAGCACACAGATCTTATCTTCTATGAGTCTTTCTGACTGTCATTTCATCCAAGACACACTATATTCTGACTCCATAACTAGGCTGCTAGTGTGGGGCACTTAAGGCACCATTTATATGGATGTCTCTATCAACCAGTACTCACACAAAGATATTTCATCAGATAGCTTGACTCGATAAAACGCTATCGCCGGCACCCCTGCATGGTGTTCCTTTCCCCCTCCATGCAGGGACCACTGGGTTACTCACCGCCCCAGCCCCGCAAAGTGGTCCCCGTTGTCCTCCTGCCTTCCTGTCCTTCCTGCTGTCTGTGTATACACGCATCAGTCCGGCTGCGCACCCAGTACACCCTTACCCACGCCTACCCGTTCTTAAAGTGGCAGTGCACATTATGCTAAATTATCTCAGTTTGCTGTTGAGAGGTATTTAGTATAAGAAGTGCACCTGCAAGATGGGCCCCAGCCAATGGCTGGGAGGCACCTTGTAAAAAAGACTCCCTCTCCCCTACAGAGATGCCAAGCAACATAGTGAATCATTAGTTAGTAACATGTACTTCTGGTGAGTTGTGAGGTCCCTTGGTTACGGGATCTTGTGTCCTCATCCCCTGGTCCCGGTGTGGCCAGTCCTGTATCCTCGTCCCCTGGTCCCAGAGCGGCCATGCCTTAACCTCATCCCCTGGTCCCGGAGCAGCCTGTCCTGTTCCCGGAGTTCCCTGGTCCTAGAGCAGCCAGTGCATGAACACCATTCCCCTGTCCATGAGTAGCCTAACCCTGATACTGAATCCTGAGCTAGGCCCTAAAGTATCAGTGTACCTGACCCCTGGAGTCATCAACTGCAGTACCAGGTTCTGCCCAGGAGTGGTACCTGGGGCTAACTGCTGCAAAAGCCTGACCTCACCACTAGAGGCTTCAGTGAACACCAAGGTAGCCGATTAGTTACAACCCTTCCTGGGTAGGTCCGGACAAGTGGCACAGTGGGTCCACAAATCCATGTGTGCAACGGCTGGTCGGCCCAGCCATGATTGCAACAATCGACTGCAGAAGATTTGCATGAAGAAAGTTTATTTTTAATCTGAGTTCTTGTAGTTATGCACATATACAGCAGGTAAAAAAGATTTTTCTGACCACAGGTATATATAGATGATCCTCACATGAATATGGCTGGCATACAGTGGCTCAGGAGGAAGAAGGAATTGGTTACTGACATCAGAGCTGGGGGGACAAAAAGGGAGATACACAGGACAAACCTCTGAAAGGCAAACCTGATTACATAGGAGTGAAACAGCAACAATATAATGAAAATACAATACCTAAGTCGTGGGACATGACACACTCGGGGGCCATAGTTTTAGCACTCCCAAGTTCTTTACTCTGAAGATCGTTCTTAATAATATTGGTTGTATGCTTGGATTATTCTGTTGCAGAATGAGTTCTGAGACAGATGCCTCTCAGACAGTATTTCATGATGTATAAGTGTAACAACCCTGCTGGCATCACTGCATGGCCTCCCATCCACCGCACACCAACTTACTTTCTGCTTTAAGCAATGCTGTGAATTCTGTCTGTTGCCAGCTCTGTGCCTCTGCTCTCCATGTTTCCTGACTGTGTGTATAGGGGGGCGGCGCCTGAACTCTCTGGTTCTTATGCAGTCAGGGTGCACCTGTGTAATATGTCCCTTACCAATCACCTAGAGCCCTTGACTATTTAGTTTCGTCACACCCACTGACCTTTGCCTGTGCAATGTCTATACTCAGTTAGTATCTTGCTGCTGAGGAAGCCAGGCCCTGTTCTGTGTATCTCCTTCTCTGTAGGAATACTCTTAGCCTTGCTTTGTACCTTGTCTGCCTGCCAGGAGGCTGAATATCCTGGCCCTTGAGTCTTGGTTCCAGTACCCTGTCTGTACTCTGTCCTACCTTAATCTCCCTTTCTCCTTGTCCGTGGCTTCCTTCCCTGCTGTGTCTTTCCTTGTGTCCTCCCTGCCTGTGCATCTGCACCCTTGCAGCTCTGTCTGTGAATCTGCACCCTTGCAGCTCTATCTGTTCATCTGCACCCTTGCAGCTCTGTCTGTGAATCTGCACCCTTGCAGCTCTATCTGTTCATCTGCACCCTTGCAGTTCTGTCTGTGAATCTGCACCCTTGCAGCTCTGTCTGTGCTCGGCTCCCTAGCCGCTTTGCCTGCTCGGCTCCCTAGCCGCTGTGCCTGCTCGGCTCCTTAGCCGCTCTGCCTGCCCGGCTCCCTTGGAACCCAGCCTACTCTGCACTCCTGTGGCTCCGCCTACCTGCACCTCCTGTGTGAACAGGTCCAAACCTGTGCTCTCATATACCACTCCTGCTTGCCCTGTGTCTCAAGCCGTCACCTACCTGCTCTGTGTCTCAAGCCGTGCCCGCCTGTCCTGTGTCTCCAAGCCGTGCCCGCTTGCCCAGTGTCTCCAAGCCGTGCCCTGTGTCTCCAAGCCGTGCCCGCTTGCCCAGTGTCTCCAAGCCGTGCCCGCTTGCCCAGTGTCTCCAAGCCGTGCCCGCTTGCCCAGTGTCTCCAAGCCATGCCCGCTTGCCCAGTGTCTCCTAGCCATGCCCGCTTGCCTAGTGTCTCCAAGCCGTGCCCGCTTGCCCAGTGTCTCCAAGCCATGCCTGTCTGCCAGTGTACCAAGCCGTGCCTGCTTGCCCAGTGTCCCAGCCTGCCTGTTAGTCACACCTGTCCAAGTGACTTGTCCCCGAGTGGGATCAGCAGCCACAGCCAGACACCACCCTGGAGTGGCACCCGACAGCTACCTGCCGCACAAGCCTGACCTCACCATCAGAGGCTCCAGTGAAGACCGAGGTAGCTGTCGTAGTCACGCCCCTTCCAGGGTAGTCTGGTTTGTGGCACAGTGGGGCCACAACCCCCCCGGCTCATGCCATTCAGCCAAGGCGCGAGCGTGACAGTTTGCACAGGCCATGGTCCCCGCTGAGTCCCATGTCCTTCTGATAAACTCTCTCCCTGCCAGTGTGAGCCACCGGAAGAGTTTGTTCCGCCTTGTGTGGTTCCAATTGTTGAGACTTCTGAACCAATCATAGTCTCCAAGGCCATCTATGAGCAGCTCCTGGCCTATGAAGAGCACGACCCAGCAGACCCGCCTAGGTTCTATGGGGACCCCAAAGAGTGACAAGGGTTCCTGAAAAAGTGCCTGCACTACATCCTGCAGCATGCAGCTTGTTTCCCCTCTGCCCAGGTCAAGGTGGCATACATCATGTCCTACCTAGCTGGTGATGCCTTGATGTGGATCTGTCCCCTTTGGGAAGCAGGGGACCCTGTCGTCTTGAGCCTGGGGGCCTTCCTGGTGGCCTTCCGTAAAGTCTTTGATGTGCCTCGACCAGTTGCTCCTGAAAAGTCTTCCCCTCCAAGCTTCCAGAAACAGACCAGACAAGAGGAACCTGTGGGGGAAACATCTCAACCACCTATGACCGTCCAGCCATCACCTGTTCCACAGTCTGCCGATGCGGCCTCCCGTGCAAGATCCAAGAGGTCTAAAAAGAAGAAGCGGGCCAAGTTGCAGCTGGAATCTGGCCTCTGCCCTGTGAAGCCTGTACTCCAGAACCCTGGGCCAGTAGGAGAGGCTGCCCCTGGCGAGAGTACTCCCTCTCCATTAAACTCTTTGACTGTTTCTCTGCCTTCAGGGAGCTTTGGTGTGTTTAAGTCGCCAGTCATACAGAGTCAGTGTTTGGTCTCTGTCATACAGCTCCCGAAGCCGGCGTGGGCGTTGTCTCGAGGTGGCCGAGCCCTACTTGAGAACAGTCTAGTCCTGCACGGACAACTACAGCTCCAGGTCGGAGCCTTATACATGAGGAAGTTCATCTTCCACTTGCTGACTGGTATGCCCATGGGTCACTCTGTTCCAGAGATTCTAGTACCCATTTACGTCTGGAAACCTAGCAGGGCACCGCGCTTGAAACAATCAAGTGACAAGAGGTGTCTGGTTCCCTTGCGTCAGAGTCGGTCAGCAAGGTCACCTTCATCCAGTCTGCTGGTCGTCGAGTCTAGGGGTGATGACGCCTCCGAAGAGCGTGAAGCGGAGGTCTCCTCGTCACACATCTCCAGCAATGATGCCAGTGATCTGCTCCCTAGAGTATCCCTGCCTCCTGATTGTCTTCCCCAGGATAAAGGGCTGAAGATGGATCCTGAGTGGATGCCCTCGGCTCCTCTATGGCCAGTGGGTGAAGGTCCCAAGATGGAGCATTATTCATCCTCTTACCTGAAAAAGGGGGCCCAGTTTTTTCTGAGTAACAGGTTGAAATGGCTCCCTGTATGTATGCCTCCAGCTTCCATATGGCAGGTGGATGCAGAGGTGGGAACTGTGGCCTACGTATCTCCGTTGTTCACTCACCTAGAGGAGATCCAATTTTCTTTGGATAATGGGCTAAAAATGGACTCTGTGCAGGTGTCTTCAGTTTCTAGCTGGCCGGCTGATGTAGGAGCGATGTCGGAAGCTGCCAGGGCCCCGCTTTTTGCCAATCTGGAGGAAGAAGTCTTTGTACCCTCTGTGTTGGAAGAAGACTCCATCAGGCACCAAGAAGCTTGGCACTCTGGGATTCCTGATGGCACACATATTCCACCCTACCTGAAGGATGTAGTGTCAACCTGGACTGTGTGTGGTCCCGTACTCCTTCTTCTGGTCATTCTGGCAGGCTTGAGGAAGAGGGGCCGTAAAGGGGGGGTACTGTAACAACCCTGCTGGCATCACTGCATGGCCTCCCATCCACCGCACACCAACTTACTTTCTGCTTCAAGCAATGCTGTGAATTCTGTCTGTTGCCAGCTCTGTGCCTCTGCTCTCCATGTTTCCTGACTGTGTGTATAGGGGGGCGGCGCCTGAACTCTCTGGTTCTTATGCAGTCAGGGTGCACCTGTGTAATATGTCCCTTACCAATCACCTAGAGCCCTTGACTATTTAGTTTCATCGCACCCACTGACCTTTGCCTGTGCAATGTCTATACTCAGTATCTTGCTGCTGAGGAAGCCAGGCCCTGTTCTGTGTATCTCCTTCTCTGTAGGAATACTCCTAGCCTTGCTTTGTACCTTGTCTGCCTGCCAGGAGGCTGAATATCCTGGCCCTTGAGTCTTGGTTCCAGTACCCTGTCTGTACTCTGTCCTACCTTAATCTCCCTTTCTCCTTGTCCGTGGCTTCCTTCCCTGCTGTGTCTTTCCTTGTGTCCTCTCTGTCTGAATCTGCACCCTTGCAGCTCTGTCTGTGAATCTGCACCCTTGCAGCTCTATCTGTTCATCTGCACCCTTGCAGCTCTGTCTGTTCATCTGCACCCTTGCAGCTCTATCTGTTCATCTGCACCCTTGCAGCTCTATTTATGCACGGCTCCCTAGCCGCTCTGCCTGCCTGGCTCCCTAGCCACTCTGCCTGCCCGGCTCCCTAGCCGCTCTGCCTGCCCGGCTCCCTAGCCGCTCTGCCTGCCCGGCTCCCTAGCCGCTCTGCCTGCCCGGCTCCCTTGGAGCCCAGCCTACTCCGCACTCCTGTGGCTCTGCCTACTCCGCACTCCTGCGGCTTCGCCTACCTGCACCTCCTGTGTGAACAGGTCCAAACCTGTTCCTTCATATTCCACTCCTTCCTGCCTATATCCATACTTGCACCTCCTGTGTGAACAGGTCCAAACCTGTTCCTTCATATTCCACTCCTTCCTGCCTATATCCATACCTGCACCTCCTGTGTGAACAGGTCCAAACCTGTTCTCTCATATACCACTCCTGCTTGCCCTGTGTCTCCAAGCCGTGCCCACCTGTCCTGTGTCTCCAAGCCGTGCCCGCCTGCCCAGTGTCTCCAAGCCGTGCCCGCTTGACCAGTGTCTCCAAGCCGTGCCCGCTTGCCCAGTGTCTCCAAGCCATGCCCGCTTGCCCAGTGTCTCCAAGCCGTGTCTCCAAGCCGTGCCTGCCTGCCAGTGTACCAAGCCTTGCCTGCTTGCCCAGTGTCCCAGCCTGCCTGTTAGTCACACCTGTCCAAGTGACTTGTCCCCGAGTGGGATAAGCAGCCACAGCCAGACACCACCCTGGAGTGGCTCCCGACAGCTACCTGCCGCACAAGCCTGACCTCACCAACAGAGGCTCCAGTGAAGACCGAGGTAGCTGTCGTAGTCACGCCCCTTCCAGGGTAGTCTGGTTTGTGGCACAGTGGGGCCACAACCCTCCGGCTCGCGCCATTCAGCCAAGGCGCGAGCGTGACAATAAGTATCTGCCTGTATTTCTCAACATTGAGGAAACAATCCTGACTTAATCTCCAATTTTATTTTCTAAAACTTGTAACAAACTTCCACCGTGCTTCACTGTTGCCGGCGGACACTCATTATTGTGCCACTCTCCAGTCCATCGTTGAACAAACTTTCTTCTATTATAGCCAAATATTTCAAATTTTAACTAATCAGTCCAGAGCACTTGCTGCCATTTTTTACACTCATGTCAAAGGTATAGCTTCTTGGCAACAATTATACTTTGAAAAGCACTTCTGGTCAGTATTCTCCAAGCAGTAGATGGGTGTAGCGGGTTGCTGCCAGTTCTAAGCTGATGATACTTGCTGGTTGCTGTCAGTTCTAAGCTGATGGCACTTACGGAACATCTTTTGATTTCAAAGTGAACATGATGTGTTTTTCATCTGCTGCCCTGTGTTTCCTTAACCAACTGCTGTATCTACACTCCCTGACAGAAGTTATGTCGCTTATCTATGTTATGTAAATAAAAGCTTATTTCTTGATGTTAAATTCATCCATTGGTTGTATAAATTATTCATTTGAAAGCTGAAACCCTCCGAAATGTGGTTTAGGTTAAGAAAATAAATTGGCATCAATGCAGAAATTTTGATAATTTAATGGACACAGAATGGTCAGATTTTGGCAAGACAAAAATGTTGTCGCCTGGTCATACAATGCACCCAATCCTAGTTTACATCCTCACCTGTGCTCAGTAAATGATAGGCTAATTAGCGGGGGTGTATAAAAAGAAACCCAGCACCCCAGACCTTCACTTGAGCTGCAACTTGAGCTCTGACAACATGCCAAAAATCCACCCTGCGACCAAAGCCTGGATTATCAAAAGGCTGAAGACCAGATCCGCTGCAGAGGTGGCTGGCACCTTTAATGTGTCTCAGCGTCAAGTACAAAGAATTAAAAAAAAGATTCGAAGAGACTGGAGATGTGTTTCACAAGCCCAGGTCCGGCAGACCCGCAAGACAACAGCTTAGGAGGAACATTTGTTGGTTAGAAAATCTAAAGCAAGCCCCTCTTCCACTGCAGCAGAGCTCCAACATGCCTGTCACCTCAAGTCCCTGTGTCAACTAGAACACTTTGTAAGATTCTGTCTCGAAATGGCCTCCATGGTCGAATCAGTGCCCAGAAGTCAGCACTAAACAAAGGCAAATAAAAAACCGTGTGGCACTTGCAAAGTCCCACAGCCTGCTAAACAGATGGAAGCTGGAAAAGTGGCAGAAGGTGGATTTCTCTGACGAATCTTCAGTAGAATTACACCACAGCCGCCGCAAATAGTGCAAGAGACCTACTGGAGCCCGTATTGATCCAAAATACACCCAGAAAACAGTTAAATTTGGTGGTGGAAAGATCATGGTCTGGGGTTACATTCAGTATGGAAGTGTGTGAAACATTTGGATGGTGGAAGGCAATAGCCTAAAATATCAAGCAGTATTAGCTGCCTCTTATATTCCAAATCATAAAAGGGGTCAAGTTCTGCAGCAGGATGGTGCTCCATCTCATACATCCATCTCTACAACAAAGTTCCTCCAGGTAAAAAAGATCAAGGTGCTCAAGAACTGGCCATCCCAGTCACCAGACATGAACATCATTGAGCATGTTTGGGGTAGGATGAAAGAGGAAGCTTGGAAAACAAAAACAAAGAATCTAGATGAACTCTGGGAGGCATACAAGACTGCATTCTTTGCAATTCTTGATGACTTCATTAAAAAATTGTATGAATCATTGTTGAATCGCATGGATGCAGTCCTTCAAGCTCATGGAAGTCACACAAAATATTAAATATGACTCTAATAGCACCACAACTTCATTCACCAATATTATGCAACATATATTTGTATGCTGAACGCAGGAGGTGCAGCAGTGGGCGGAGCTTCACGGAGGAAGTCCGCAGCCCTCCGCAGTTCGGCCAAATGTGAAGCTGGCCTTAATGACTGTGTTTCAACCTACTGATGAAAATGATGGTCATTATCACCTGTTGGGTATAACCGTGATAACGCTAAATATTAATTTGATTTAGATTTCTCCTTTGTTCATTCACCTTGCTTTTTGGTAATTTATAAAAAAAAAAAAACCTTATCATCACGTCTATCTTTGAAAGCATTCTTACTATGAGGCATCTTTTTTACACATGCCTAAAACTTTTACACAACAGCTCCATCAATGCTATAGTGGCCACAGCCTAGGTACTACTGATCCACCCGTGGCCACTATATGAAGGGTGGAGTTCCTTTGCTCTGGCAGCATCATACACCGTGTGCAGAATTATTAGGCAAGTTGTATTTGAGAGGATTCTTTTTATTATTGAATAACAACTATGTTCTCAATCAACCCAAAAGACTCATAGATACCAAAGCTTAATATTTTTGGAAGTTGGAGTGGGGTTTTTTTTTAGATTTGGCTATCTTAGGAGGATATCTGTTTGTGCAGGTAACTATAACAGTGCAGAATTATTAGGCAACTTAATAAAAAACAAATATATACCCATCTCACTTGGTTATTCTCACCAGGTAAACCAATATAACACAAAATTTAGAAATAAACATTTCTGACATTCAAAAACAAAACAAAAAAAAATCAATGACCAATATAGCCACCTTTCTTTACGATGACACTCAAAAGCCTTCCATCCATAGATTCTGTCAGTTGCTTGATCTGTTTACGATCAACATTGCGTGCAGCAGCCACCACAGCCTCCCAGACACTGTTCCCAGAGGTGTACTGTTTTCACTCCCTGTAGATCTCACATTTTATGAGGGACCACAGGTTCTCTATGGGGTTCAGATCAGGTGAACAAGGGGGCCATGTCATTATTTTTTCTTCTTTTAGACCTTTACTGGCCAGCCACGCTGTGGAGTATTTGGATGCATGTGATGGAGCATTGTCCTGCATGAAAATCATGTTTTTCTTGAACGATACTGACTTCTTCCTGTACCACTGCTTGAAGAAGGTGTCTTCCAGAAACTGCCAGTAGGTCTGGGAGTTGAGCTTCACTCCATCCTCAACCCGAAAAGGTCCCACAAGTTCATCTTTGATTATACCAGCCCATACCAGTACCCCACCTCCACCTTGCTGGCGTCTGAGTCGGAGTGGAGCTCTCTGCCCTTTTACTGATCCAGCCTCAGGCCCATCCATCTGGCCAATCAAGAGTCACTCTCATTTCATCAGTCCATAAAACCTCAGAAAAATCAGTCTTAAGATATTTCTTGTCCCAGTCTTGACGTTTTATGTTATGTTTCTTGTTGAAAGGTGGTCATTTTTCAGTCTTCCTTACCTTGACCATGTCCCTGAGTATGGCACACCTTGAGCTTTTTGATACTCCAGTAACGTTGCAGCTCTGAAATATGGCAAAACTGGTGGCAAATGGCATCTTGGCAGCTTCACGCTTGATTTTCCTCAATTCATGGGCAGTTATTTTGCGCCTTTTTTTTATCAACACGCTTCTTGCGACCCTGTTGGATATTCGCTATGAAACGCTTGATTGTTCGGTGATCACACTTCAAAAGTTTGGCAATTTCAAGACTACTGCATCCCTCTGCAAGACATCTCACAATTTTTAACTTTTCAGAGTCCGTCAAATCTCTCTTCGGACCCATTTTGCCAAAGGAAAGGAAGTTGCCTAATAATTAAGCACACCTTATATAGGGTGTTGATGTCATTAGACCACACCCCTCCTCATTACAGAGATGCAAATCACCTGATTTACATAATTGGCAGTTGGCTTTCAAGCCTATACAGCTTGGAGTAGGACAACATGTATAAAAAGGATGATGTGATCAAAATACTCATTTGCCTAATAATTCTGCACCCAGTTGTAGAACTTTTAGGTGTTGTATCCCCACAGATCAGATCTTAATTTCTACACTAGTGATAGGCCATCAATACAAAAAGTACTAGCCAGCCCCTTATAAGACTCCAAACTGTCACAAAAAAATTCAATACAGTATCACAACATGCTAAGGCTAGTTTCACACTTGCTTT